>NW_010307182.1:0-40857 GCF_000700745.2 Antrostomus carolinensis
CTAGAAGGTCTCCCTGGAGCCTTCTCCTCTCTAGAGATGGGCTGGGACCCACCTCTGCTCCCTGAAGCCAGGCAGAGCTTAGTGCTGCCCTGGGTGATGTTAAATAATCCCAAGGGGCAGGTGACACCTCGGCCGAGCAGCTGCTGAGCGGGTGGCTGACACCCCAACACGCAGCTCAGCAGAGTCATTAAGCTCTTTCTTGTCCCTTTGGCCCCCAACCCCTGGGCTTTGGAGCTGCGGTTGGTGCCTGGCCGGGGCTCATCCCACCAGCGCCGGATCTCCAGGAGCTGGGACCTCCCCGAGCCCCGGCTCCCCAGGACAGGGTTATGTAAAGCGGGGTTTGGTGTGACCCTAATGGGGTTGGACAAGGCCAGGAGCCTGGGGTGAGGAACCTGTTCCAGTCAACTTCTCAAAGGAACACCACAACTCCAGCACACGCTTTTCTCTCAAAATTATCGTTATTCATCTTTGAAAGCCGCCAGCTCGCACCATCCCAACCACAAACCCCCGACCTGCTGCCACCATCGCTCCGCACGCACCATCTCACTGGGTGACGATGGGAGCAGAGCTCAGCCCAGCACATCCCAGTTCTTAAACCCCAAAACCACACAGCCAAGGCCAAGAGCTGCCTGTCACCCCCAGCTCTCTGGGAAGCTGCAGCACCTCGGGTTTAAAGGCAGAGGATGCTGAATTCACCTGTTACTCTGTCAAATCCTCCAAGGGAGGAGACAAAGGAGGAGAAGACGGGTGGTCACTTGTTTTATCGTGCAGGAGATGTGCTGCGCGGGGGGGAGGTGGGGATGTTGCTCCTTTTCCCTGTTGCTGGTTCTACCCCCATCAGCCACGTTTGGCCTTTTGGCAAATTTTCACACCAGCGTTAACAAGAGTGAAGGAGCTGCTCAAAGGGGAGCTCAGAGCTCTGGGCAAGAGAGAAAATCACACAATTCCCCTTGAGCATGGCAGGTCACACCTTCCCTTCCAGGAGAACAGCACGCTGGTAGCAGAGAAAGGCAATGTCCTGGTTTTGCTGGGAGAGAGTTAATTTTCTTCTTAGTAGCTAGAAACACTGTGGTTTGGTTTCAGTGTGGGATTTGTTGTGAGAAGAATGTTGACAATATACTGACGGTTTTAGCTACTGCTGGAAGTCCAAGGTCATTGTAGTCTGCTAGTTTGTGAGTGCAAAGGGCTGGGAGGGGGGAAGCGCAGTACCAGCAAAACCCAGAACTGGCATTTGGCTCTGCCAATGAGATATTCCATAAGATATCACATTATATCATGGTCAGTGTATTAACCAGGGTTGACCAGAAAGCTGGGGAAATTCTCTTGGGAATTGCTTGAGCTTGTTATTCCAGGATTGTGGTTTTGGGTTCAGGGTTCCTTTTTGCTCCTCTGGGATCACTATCAGCACTAGTGAGCAATTGTACTGTGCATCACTCATTTATATATATATATATTATTATCATTACTGTTTTAATTTTATTTTTACTCCAATTATTAAATTGTTCTTATCTCAACCTATGAGTCTCCTCACCTTCACCCCTCCAGTACTCTCCCCTATTCCCTGAGCAGGGGGTGCGAGCGGCTGCGTGGTGTTTGGCTGCCAGCCCAGTTAAACTGCTACAGGCAAGAAGTGAAGGTTCATGCACGTACCTTGACACAGAGCTGGGTATCACCATCCTCCACGGGGCAGAGCTGCTAGAGAGGAGGAAGAGGAGGAGGAGGAAGAAGAGGTCTCTTCTGGAGGTGCAGGCTAAGGGGTATGTCCACCTGCTTCACTGGGGTGTGTACAAATACAACCCTGAAGTCACAGCTGCCAAAGCTCAGTGTCATTACGAGGCTTTGATGAGCAATTTGGGACAGGTGGAGGTTAAGTTTGCTCAGGTGGTTTGAGCTCATCTGAAGGGCCGCAACCAGGCTGAGGAGGGGAGAAAAGTTCTGCTGAAGGATGATGTAGAGGAGTGATGAGAGTGGCACTTCCCTTCCACCGTACTTTGAGAGACCCCTCCAACCCCTCGAGTGGGTGTGCAAAGCCCACGTGCAAGGGCATCAGTACGAGGGTAAAAAAACCCAAAGTCCCAAGGAGCAGGGTCAGGGCCGACCACAGAACAACTCGAGCATTTCGGGAGGCAAAAAATAAACTACAGGTTTTGCCTGCCCAAGGAGAAACACAACTCGGGACAAAAAATTCCCTGTCTGCCTGAGCAGAATAATCTGCAAATCTAATCAGCCATTTGGGTGATTAATGCACCCTGCTCTTAGGAGACTTCTCCATCAAAATCTTGCTTGAAAAAAAACATCCTTTCCGCAAAGAAATTCAGATACCACAAGTGCAATGACACAGACACGCGCCCAACCCCACAGCACCCCCAGGGAATTCACAGAGCAAGTTAAAAGCAAAAATTTGATGTTACTGAGCGTGCAAGAAACATCCCAGCGAACCAGACTGGGAATCCGATCACGGTAACAAAAGCAAACAAGCCGGGGTTTAAATAGAAGCAAAAAAACCTTGGAAGGGAAAAACCAATGAGAGCGAATGTTTACCCTGCTGATGGGAGAGTTTAGAAATTATGGCTGGGCGCCAACCCTCCAATATTTTTAGTTTCCAAAGGTCTGTTAATCTCAGCTGCTGAAGTGGATCTGTGCTCTCATCCTCTCCTGCCCTCGGCTGGGCGATGTGCTGCAGGTGTAGCTCTATCTATTTATTTATCTATTTATCTATTTCTATACCTAATCTATTTATCTATTTATCTATCAAATCTATTTTTCTGTTCAATTTATCTATCAATCAAATCTATTTATCTATCCAATCTATTTATTTCTATATCTAATCTATTTATCAATCAAATCTATTTATCTATTCAATCTATTTATCTATTTCTATATCTAATCTATTTATCTATCAATCAAATCTATCTATTCAATCTATTTACCTATTTCTATATCTAATCTATTTATTTATCTATCTATCTATTTATCTATCCATCTACCTGTCTCTTGGTTCCATCAGAAAAAAACCATCAAGACAAAAGCATCCACCACCTTGATTTTGGGGGAAAACCAACTGCCATTGCACAGTGTTTTGCAGTTTATCAGCTAATTACAATTAGGACAGAAACAAACGCCCAGGTGAGTTAATTAGAATTGTTACGAGGGACACGGTGAAGCCCAACAGGGCATTAAAAAAGGTAAAACAGACACGAAGACCCCCCAAAGTGTGGAGTTTGAGCATTGATTGATACTGCTACAAAGTTTTTTCTAGTTAAACACCAGTTTAACTAGTTCTTTTTAGTTAAACACTCAGATTTGGGAGCTGTTTTAGGAAGACAGCAGAGTCCTGGGATGGTCTGTGATGGGAAATTGTGAGGGATTAAAATATACTGTGGGGAGAGGTGGAGAACTGGACGATGCTGGCCAAGGCTGATGCTGCCCTGTGTACAAATCAAAGAGAGCTCAACTCCACAGCTTTGCTTCACCTGACCAAAAAGATAAATGAGAAAAACAAAAACACTGTTTATGTTTTAATTGTCAGGTTTAGGGGGAGGAAAACAAGGGGACAAACCTCCATGATGACCAACCCACGTTGGTGACAGCCCCTGAGGGCAGCAAGCCAGCAGCCAGCCCAGCTTCCCCGCGAGCACGTGCCGGAGTCAGACCCAAAAACCAGAAAGAACAAGTCAGCTTTGAACTTATATTAATTTTATTCACATTTCCAGAAGAAAGCATCGGTGGAGTGCAACGTCATGGCTAGTGTCAAAAAGCTCAAGTATTTGGTTGAAAAGAGGCAAAGATTTCAGAGGCTGGACTGAGATAATGAGCGCACGCTCCCCCCCCCCCGCACATGTTTCCAGTTCAAATAAGAGGAATTCCAAAAAAATCAGCTATAGCTCATCCCATGACAGAGGGGATGTCAAAAACCTTAAAGCTTTCCGTGGTATAAATCCCTAAGCAGGGCATGAAAGTAGCAGGCAGGAAAATCTTCTACAGCTGAACTAGCTTATCCCCTGGGCTGAATGTTGGGTGTATTTTTATTTTGGTTGTAGAGTTTTGCTATCAGTGTTGCCGAATGCTTCTGTCCAACTTTAATGCGATTCATTACCCAGAGCAGAAATTTGCTGCTACTGGATTACAAGGATGATAGTTGGTGATGGCATAGAAATATTTTAACAGGACTCTCTACTGAGAAAAAAAAATAAAGAGAAAAGAAAAAGAGGAAAAATTTGGTTGCTTTGGATTTAAAAAAACAGGAATAGAGGAATAAATATCCAAGAATAAGATCCATTTTAACTAAGAACTGAAACTTCCCAATTCCAACGCCAGCCCATGGGAAGCTGTCACAGCTCCAGGTTGCTTTTAAGTAATATATTTCTATTTCTAAGTGACTCCTGGGTTCACTCGGACCAACAGCTGGTTTCTGCTGACACTGAGCAGACAACAAACGCCTCCTAAAACCAGGTGGCATTAACCAGTTTCAGCTTTGTTCACCACAGAGCCACAACTTTTTGGCTTTCTGCTTCAAAGTGCATGTTTCAAATCAGACAACAAGGCATTAAGACAATCAAAGGCATCTGGGAACCCCTCGCCTTGATCCCACAGACCTCGAGCAGGAGGGAGAGCTGAGTTTGAACAGGCAGAGTCTGGCAGGAGACAGAAGTCACCGAGCCACACGTGAAAGTGGGGCTCCCTGATGCAAGGGAAACAGCATCAGCAATCAGTAAATTCCTAAGTTATGGGGCTAAAAAAAATCAGCTGTTTTTCTGTCTTGTAAATATTAGGGAATTTTAAATGTGGCCAGTGAAGACAGTGGAAATCTTTTTTGCCCTTGTGTTATTGCGAAGTTGATTGATTTTATTAGAATATAGCTATATTTGGAAAAGGAGGCAGTAAGAAATGTGTCCGTGTTCTTGCTTGCTCTGCAAAGACAATTATCAGATTACAAAAAAAGGCACAAGAAGCACATTCCTCCTCCTTCCAGCCCTAAAAGGGTTCCTCCTTCCTTCCTTCCTCCTTGCTGAAAGCACTCGGCTTGCTGTCACTGAACAAACTCCAAGTACACTTTTTCATCTTTGATCCAGCTGGCTTGGAAGCCCCTAGGATTAAAGATTTCTCTTCTGTTTGAATAATTTCAGTGACTAGAATCTCACTGCTTGTTTCCCCAATTCTCTTCATCCTCTATCTATATATAGTAAGAGAGATGAAATAATATTATGTTTTATTGCTGGAGGCAATCTGCTGTCCCTTAACTCAGTTTCCCAAAGGAAGGGGGTAAAACAGAAAATCTGGCGGGACCTACTTGCTAGAAACAAGAACAAGGAGAAATTGGACTCACCCCACCTGGCTGGGGGTCACAGAGGGGGAAACTGGAGCAAAGAAGGGCTGAGGGCTATTTCGTAAGTCGATGGAGAGTCAAAAACAAAACAGTCCGGCTACAGATCCTCTGCTCCAGTTGTCAGGAAACAATTTTGTTTTGCCTAGAAGGCGAGTTGTGTCAGAGTCCAGGACATGCCACTTACAATTTAAGTCTTCATGCTGACACTGCATGTGCAGAGCAGGATAAAGGAACAGGACTCTTTGGTGAATATCTGGGTTATTATACTAAAAAAGTGTTTTAATAAATTAAATTTGTATCTTGTCTAGTCCTTAAAACTGCATTAAATTACTCTCCTGCAGTTGCCTGACTGATATTTAATGTTTCAGCTCTTAAATATCCCACCACCCCTGTGTCTTCTCTGTGGAAGGCTTCAACTCCTTAACATCTTATACAAAAATACAAAGTACAGAGACAAATTGTTTGCTCTGTCTATTAATCCAGGACTGAATGGCCTCAGTGGCGTGGATTCTGCTCTATGTACAATTTGAAGGAACTTACTACTTTAGGAAAGTCACAAGGACCTTCTTAACAGCTGGAAGGTTGGAAAAGGTACATGGAGTGACTAGGGAAGGAAGACCAAGCGTGTCCCTTGTGTCACCACACAGTGATGGAGAGCGTGTTCATTCTCAGTCCCCGATGACTCTTGGAGAAGCTGCAGGACTGGGGACTATGGAAACACCACTGGTGACAAATATGCCAAGTAGAGGAGGGAGTTTGAGGTGCCTAGGGATGGGTCACATCTCATCATGCAGTGCCCTGAGAACTTCATGCAACCCTGGGCAGAGGCTGACGGCACGCCTGCCTTCGCAACACCGTACGTGCTCTGACAGTGCTCGGAGAGGTTCACACACGCAGGATTCAGCCTGGTAGCTCTGAATGAAGGGGTGAAAGGCTGCCTTAGCTAAGATGGTTCTAGCTAAACTCCAGAACAGCCAAATACCTATCAGGGAGAGCAGCCAGAAGAAGAGTCATGAGGTAGCACGCTGCCAGGCACGAATGGAAACACTGAGCAGAGCCCCAGCAGGGCTGACTGCTTCTCCCAGGGCTTCCACTGTAAGAGCTCGGGAAGTAATGGCATGGAAATTCCTCACCCAGAGCATCACAGTCCAGTGTGCACGTTCATAAAACTATGTTCTGACTTTGAGCAGAGCAGGAAATACTTGTGCTCCCCTCCTGCCAGGAGAGCAGAGAGTGCCTGCACAGGAACACAGCCACAAGCTTTGCTCCCTGACACTGATCAGCTCTCTCTTTTGAACAGTAATTCTTACCTCGATTTCCTGTCTGTTTAAACCCCAGTTCCCCTCCAGTCAAACCTCCCTGTGTGCTCTGCCTGCCTCACCACTACGAAGGCAGAGGAGCTGGTGCTCTGCTGCTACAGCATGCCGACTCTTTGGTAGAACAGAGCAAAGTCCACCTGGAAGCTGAAAAAGCTAAAGCACTAAGTGTTCATGAGTTTTGATTGTCCAAAAATAAAAGCAACTTGTTTCTAGGAAATCTGTTTGCATCTGTACGTGTACTCTGGCCACTGCTGGGTTTCCAACTCATATTCTTAGCATTTGGCTGACAGTGGAGAGGACAAGAATGAACTCATCCAACTCCCAAGTGCTCCCAACTGTGCCATTTTGCCATCAGATGTTCCTGGTCCAGGCAGCAGTTACACAAAAGCACTGATGGGAGAATTACAGGGAGAATATTTAACTTTGTCTCCTGTGGGACATACCTTTATGGGAGATCTTTGCCTACCCAAAGCCTATCTACACAGGGCTTGCTTCCTGATGACATGAATTAATTTTGCTCATTACCAGAAACAATAAAAGTCATCACTGATGGAAACCCTTTGCCCACGGTACCTTTCTGCTGTGGTGTAAGCAGCACAATAGCCAAGGGGATTAGAACAACTAGGATCAGTAAGAGAAACTGGAATTTAAAAATCAGTCCTAAAAAGGTCAGCTCTTGAGTCACAGCACTGAAGGATACAGGTGAGTTGCTCTGAAGTGCATCTTTTCCCTATTTTCTTACTCTCTTTGCTCAGTTTTTATACATACAGAATATATTAGACATGCTGGTGATTAGTCAGTCTCTCATTCAGGCACTCCCATGGGACACAGCAGTCAGTTCACTCATAGCTCTCTTCGTGCTATTGCAGCTCCACCAACGTTACCCTGGATTCCCCTTATAACCGGAGGTTTCTTCTAGATCTCAAAAAGAGATTGATATATCAAAACCAAATTCAATTACAAAATATAATAATATCCTCTTCTTGGAAGTGAAGCTGCCCCATATTCCAGACTGTGGCAGGATTTTTATGTCCTCAAAATATTTTTTTAATAAGTTCTACTTAAAATACAACAGAGTCCTAATCTGCCTCTTCGGCACGTCGTAATGCTCTCAGCTGAAGATCTGTTGCCCATCAATTCCTCGTGGGCTCTGCCAAAGGGCCCTTCTCAGTTGTCTTCTGCAGACTTGAACATGAGAATGGCGTTGTAGATCTTCAGGGCAGGACCCAGCTTGATGCTGAGTATTTTCACTATGTCGCTCTGGTTCAGGAGCAGGAAGGCCTCACCATCTATCTGCTAGAGGTTGGAAACACAACGTAAGATAAAGATTACCATCAAGAGATTGGCAGGATTCTCACCTCTGGTTGTTCAGTGAAACACCATACTTTGAAATAAGGAATGAAAGTACCAACACAGCTCTGAAGATTGAAACCTTGTATTTCTCCCTAGTTCTGGCACCCACATCCCCTGTGAGGTGTCCAGCCACGCTGCCCTTTCCAAGGGTCTCAGACCCCATCCGGCAGCTCTTTTCCTAGGAACAGATAAGCCTGATTGTGGGCCAGACTGATGGAAAGACCATGGAGGATTATGGTTCATTAGACTTTACAGTCACTATAATTGTTCTAAAAAGCCAACAACTGTCAAAAATCCTACGGCCTATTCACAATCTGCGGCCAGAAATGAGATCAGGAAGTCCAGAATGCGAGTCTTCAGGAGGCAGATATGCAAGAATTAATATATTACACCCATCCACGACAATTAGAAATATAAAATCACAATTTTCTAGTGCAGTCATTACACACTGTCATTGCATAGACTCTTCAATTCCTGTTAGGCTGCTTAGGGTAAAATTTAAAGCCAAACACCCCCTTTTTTTTTGGTCAGCTCTGCTAAAAACCTTACAGATGAGAAAAATTCCTGAGCTGGGAACATCTGGCTACTCTCAGAGCTATAATGTACTATGCCCAGAGACAAGAAGTCTCTGTTTGAAGGAGAGAGGCAGGAGGCTACTGTGAAATCATTTTCAATGACACTAAACGGGCTTGCTTAGCACATGGTTAAGGATATCACATGCTATATATAAAACAAGGCATAGTAAAGAGATGTAATGTGTCTGGACTTACATACACACTCACCTAATCCATCAGCAAGGAGATATTTGATTAGATTCAAAGTAAGCAAGTAAAAGCATATTACTGTGCAAAAATACAGGGTGCTTGAGGTAGCAGCGAGCGAAATCATAACGTATTCTTTTTAAGAAGAGGTTAAAAATTTGCTTGGCTTTACAAGAACATTCACAGAGACAACACGGATATAATTAATGTAAACTTCAAATGCTGCAGGGAAGAAGCCAAAAATTAATGGACACAGACAAACAATATGTGTCTCCCTAAATTATTCCATTAAAGTCCATTTACAGGGACTGACAGCATCTCATCCCCTCACTCGATGTTCACAGACAACACCAAACACTCAACTCACCCAGAATAACAATTCTTCTATTTCTGTAGTCTTCCTAACTAGAATTTTTTTTTGGACATCAACAACTGGTGCAAGAGGATAAGCTGAATAAACTTGAACAAACATAACTAAAGCAAAGAGCTGAGAGCCAGGAGATTTGGTTTCCTCTTCTCTAACCACACAAGACACCGTTAGTAAGTTATGTAATGTCCCAGTACATACACTGGAAATGACAGCAGTGCTCCCAGTCCACAAATGGACGCACAACATCCCCGAATCTGATTTGCAAGCTGCCCAGAGTCTACTCTGCTGCAATGAACACGTTAAAAATAGCTTGAAACAAATGGACTGCTGCTGAAATTAAATAATACAGAGTCAAGAGTAGCAGAAAGCTGCTGGAAGAGAGTCCTATGTTTCAAAATGCTTTTGAGTCCAATATTATTATTATGCTTCATTTTCACTGCATTGCTTCAAAGATGCTGATTTTAAAGAGACCTTCCCTGAACTGGACCTAGAAACAAGCACAATATCAGTGCCTCTGCTTTATTATTCGTTTCTTTGTTCCATCTTATTTGGATGGTTTTTAAAATTCTGTGCACAATTTGTTCTCTTCCTCCCTAATATAAGCAGCAACTTATCCCTCTCCCCGGCCAAGACAGGTCTGCAAGGGCGAGCGTTCAAAGACCTGATTATAGCTAATGGCCAAGGCGGGTGGAGCTCAGCAGTCCCTTCACTCACACCTGAATTCTGGCCAAAACCAAACTGCTAAAAGGGTTTTAATTTCAAACTGACAATTTGGTTGGAACATAAATCTGAAAAACAACCCAAGCCCCTCTCATTCGGTGTAGGGAAAAAAATGTAGGGAATCATACGCTGAGGCTGCAGAAAGTAAGGTTTTAAAATAGAACATGGCTATCTGCTCTCTGAACCAGAACAGTCACTGTGTTCAGGATCCATTGAAATTATGTCTAGAAGAAATTAAATACGTTGTGAATGGTTGGATTCATTAGAAGATTTGTTCGTTACATCTTACCTACCCAGCTCTCACCTCTGGATATGTCTTCATGTGAAATCAGGATACAACTTTCACACTCAGCTATGCTGAAAGACTGGTTCATTCAACTACATTTCATTATTCCCACTATATTCAATTAAACAATATTCCACTACTTTGTAACACTGTGAATGGTGCTTTTTGCAAGTCTCCATCTCTTTCGCTTTGTATTTTGTGTGTGTGCACGTTTTTTATAACGAGAGACAACAAAATACAGATACATAAATCCCATAAAACGCACTAGAGCCTGATTCATCCTGAAAAGAAGCCAGCTCTGGGGAGCAGTCATCTATTAAAAACCTGCCCTTTACAGTCGCTACAACGTGCGACGCTTTTCCTCAGTACAGAGGGTGCGCTCAGCGCCGCACGGAACAGAGAAGGCACAGCCCCTTCCCTCAAGCTCTGACAATTAGAGCTGTGATGATAGAAGGGGAGGGACCTCTGTGCAAATTTATCAGGGGCTCATGAAGCCCAGACAAGTTGTGGCTGCTCCTCCCGGGAAGTGTTGAAGGCCAGGTTGGATGAGGCTTTGAGCAACCTGGTCTAGTGGAAGGTGTCCCTGCTGATGGCAGGGGGGTTGGGACTGGATCAGCTTTGAGGTCCCTTCCAACCAAACCCAGTCTGGGATTCTATGATAAGAATCTCTGAGTCATACTTGCAAAGTGGCTGGAAGGTAAAGAGCTCGACAGAGCCTAAGTGTCTGTGATCCATGCAAAGAAATAAGATCCATGCTAAGAAAGAAGACAGCCATACCCTGCACTAGCTGAGGTTTCTCAGAGGCTGTGGTGAACGCACCACAAACAGGGAAGAAAGTCCAGCCCAGCACGTGGCAGCAAAGACAGGACACGCCGCATGCAGGAGGTGCTCTGATTTCCCCACCTCTGCTTGTTCAAGGAAAGGTTCCCCTCCTGCTCTCACCTCAGCCATGGGGGAAGCAAACAATTCCTGCGAAACCCTACGCCTGCCAGCCTCACCGAGGGAAGCAGGCATATGTGCTCGTTAGAGGGAGCAGATGAGATCTTCGTTGCACCATTCCAACAGGACATCTTTCTAACGATGCCAAACCCACTGCACAATAGTCCAAGACAGGATGTTAAGCATAAGCTCAATGATTTGGAACTGCAGAGGGAATTCAAAGCAGCAGAACGCAATTAGCCACGCTGGAGAATTCAGCTCCATCCTGAAGCCGCCTCCTAAATGTCACAATAATGACAAGGTCTGAGTGTGTCTATGTTCTCTGCACTGTAACCCAGAGTAACGGGGTACAAAACCACCTCGCTGACACGAGATCTGGGCTGACTTCACTTACCTCTTCCCTGAAAACAGATGCTTGTTCTTTGCAACCAGGTAAACGCTGGATAAAGTTGACCACCTGCAATTACATTTGGGAAAAAGGGAAATATGGACAATTAAAATAGGGTGTCATCAAGGAAAAAAGTCATATTTCTGTATATGAGTTCTATACACAAGAATTTTTAAAACTTTCATACTTATAACTCTCCCATTAATGAAGGGTTGTTGCTGCAACACCCGTGCAAAGCGTGTTCTGGTTACCTATAACACTTTGACCATTTATATTTCTGTAAAAGTACAGTTTCTCCATTGCTCAAAAGGATCTTTATAAGATATCAACAATATTTTTACACATTAGAAGTCATATATGGCTATACTACTTTAAATCCATCCACAACTTCACTTTCTGTACGGTATTGTTGGAAAGTAAAATGAAAAAGAAAAAAAGGATTTAATTGCCATTACAACATCCCTTTAACAGACAAGATCAACCAACCGACTGAGTACTGCTGATTTATCAACCTACAGAAGGCAGAAGAGCTGTGAAGGAAAGGAGTTTGGGTTTTATTTAATCTGTGGTGGGTACACAGGATCCATGGAACCAACAGGATTAAACAAGTAAAAGTTAATTATATTTCACATTAGGGAAAAAAAAAACCTTTCTAAGCAGGAAATTTGTTAACATGTGAAATAATCTCCCCAGAGACATGCAGGCAGCCCTTGGATTACATTATATAACACTAAGTAGTGTGAGGAGCAGTCCCTGAATGCAGCAGAGGATGACTTAATATACATTGTCTTCTCCAGCTGTAGCTTCACCGGTTCATAGAAGATTTATATATTGAGGCATAATCACATTAAACATCTCATGCTAATTGGATGCTCCCTTGCAGGAACAGCTTTGTTTCATGAGGCATATTCATTTGAGTTATTACAGATGTGACATTTCTTCCATGAATACAAACAGACAAACAGTTAGGAGGGGTCACTGTCAAATACGAGCTTCCCTTTAACCCATGACTGTCACACTCTCTTTTAAATCGTGTCACTGCATCTCCAGCTGATCCCACCACTCCACTGATATTTGTTCCCTTCCCCCAGTTTCAATCATGCAGGAATGGAGTTGTCAGTGTGCCCTCTGGTTTTGCTCTACCCTGGCAGCAGCAGATTTTGGGTGAACAGCTCTGACTCCTGTTGTCTCCATCACATAATCTGAAAGCAGAGCACCCCTCTCATGCTTCACCCTTATCTTCTGCTTCTAGGGACGGCTCCACTTTAAAGGGAACCCCTAAAATCCACATCTCCATCATGCAGTGACTCCAAATTTTCTTCTGTAGAAGTGCAAAAATCCTATTATAAGCAAGTAACAAAATATTACTTTCCTTTTGAATTCTCCCTCTCTCCTTATAATTAAAACACAAATGAAAATCCTTCTGCAGGGTCTGGTACCTTCCAGAATTTAAGAGACAGCTGGACCCCTCGGGGCAAGACGATAAGTATCCTTTAGTGTCTATGGTATTGAGAGGCTGGTAGAAATCTCCAGTGAATGATCTGAACTTGTCTTGCTCCTCTGTCCTTCCCTGCACAATTGCTGCTGGCTACTGTCACAGACACTGGGTGACAGGCCTTTGATCTGTCCCAGAAGTCATTTGTAGGGACACTGCAAGCACTCTTTGCCACAGGAATGGCCTTTTAAACAAACAGGACTCCTGAGGTTTACCATAAATGGAGAAAACGGGAGGGAAGGAGGATGCAAGAGGAGAATACAGGAGAGAAGGTCCCCAGGATGGGAGCGAGACCCTGGGTTCCAGGGAGCTGCAGTGACCTGCCTGGTCCCTCACTGCTGGGGGAGGAGAGTCCCCAGACCAAGACGTGGCAGCTGAAGGACAAGGGAGGCTCGGGTGCACGAGGCCAAAACGCAGTAACACCACGGGCTTGAGGAAACCACCACAGCCCCACAACGGTGGCAGTGAAGCCCTGAACCAAGGGAAAGGGTGAGGCTGGTGGAGCTCAAGGTGAGGGTGGGAGAGGTGTCTGACAGGTTAGGAGCAACGTGGGATTAGGCAGATCAGGGCTTTTCCTTTGCGGAGGTGAGTGCCTGCCTGCCCTTCCTGCTGGTAACAACCTCAGTGCTCACAGAGCTATCTGGTGGAACCACCTTACGCTACGACTGTGTATTGGTAAAGGGAAGGAGGTTGAAAAAGAGCTGTACATAATTCTGAGAACACCTTAGAAACTCCATGCAACCCATAGGGAGGGTGCTGCTGCAATCCCAGATGTGTGTGATGTACTGAACTCAACACGGTCCTGGCATAACTTGTGGGTGAAGTTTGAAGGTGGTCTCATCCTGCACCCCTTTAATATCAAGCTACAGCAGAACTGACAAGCTCTGGTGAGACTACGCAGAGAGGAGCTGGGTTTAACTGGGATTTAATAACCCACAAGCAATTAGCACAAGGACAGTCCCCCCACAAGGTATTAGCATCTGATGCAGGATTAACTAATGAACAATACAACTCAAGTACATATTAATGTTCTTCTGTGATTCAATACCCTTCACTGTGCTCTGAAAACATGACAGGAAGCTTTCAATAAATAACAAAGCTGCATTAAAGTACTCTTCTTGACTAGTCAGTGTTACCAAGAGTGTCTTAGCTTGCGGCCCCATAAATACTGCTGCTGCCCTGCCATTTCAGCTGTTCTCAACCAACAGAGAATTAGAGCAAGATTTTTTTTTTTTTTTTCCTTAATGTGGGTTTTATAAAATAAAAACAGTTCTTCAGTCTGAAACCAAAGGGGAATTTTACACCCCCATTGCTCTTGTTTCAGAACAGCAGAATGGCCTCTTTTGTGCAGCAGAGTTCAAAGCACAACTCAAAGGCAAATGTTTGCCCTGTAGGAAGATGTTAGGAACCCAAATGCCAACAGATCAAATCTACTTTGGACTCACTAAAACACAGAAAGTCCTGCTGCTTTCATCTTCCAGACCTGCAGCTACTACACACGCTGATCCTGCAAGTGCTCACAGAGACCAGATTGATTCCTATGGGAATTTGTGATGAACATAATTTGCAAAACCAGATCCACTTTAGTGAAATTCAAAACAAAACCAAACCTGTAATGGCTTTAGCCAGTCCATTGTGGTGCTGCAACTGATTTTTTTAATGCACCATTCACACTCAAAACTTCATCAGTTCTTTCAGGCTGCAGCACTATCCTGGGTTCAGTGTATCATGGGTTTTGAATCACTACATCCAGAGTGCCCTGCATTCATGCCCCGTGGTTCCAGCTTACATTCATCTGTTATCAAACTAATATCCCAGTTAAATTTACCCAGCAGTTGCTTTAAAGGTCAACTGCAAAGGACAAATTTTATTTGGCTTGAATCCTGACTGTTCTTCCATGAACCAGCCTCCACATTTTATCCAAAAGAAAGAGATTCTGATTTTCATGTCAAGAGGATTAACTGCTTCTGCCTTTAGTGATTTTCAAAAAGACCTTTTGGAAAAATCACTGAAAGCTTTCTCAAAAGAAGGATACAAAGAGCAAATCTTTCAGAGGGATTTTTTTTCTTCTTGCTATGAATTTAATTCAAACACTTTTTTATTAAAAAAAAAAGACCACTTTTTAAAACAGCCACACTAATTGCTCTATCCCCTTCACAATTGCTGTGGTTCCTGTCTCCTGTGATACTACAATCCCACCAGTCTCCTAGCTGTCCTGCAGCATGAAGAGCAAAGTCAAGATTGGATTTATCTGATCTAAGAGGCACTTAGGGAAAATGCACTTTCTAAAAGTCTCTGAAGATCCTCTCCACATCATGAAGAACAGCTCCTTTTTCCTGCTTTGCAGATTACCTACATCCTTGCAAGCACATTACAGCACATTTCTCTTGAATTAAATGGCCTACGATTAAGCGCCAGGATCCAAACTGTCACCACTTCCCAAGCAGAGATACAAATATTATTTACGCCCAAGGCATCGAGGCAAAAACCAACTACTCAGCACACAAAAGATATCGGCTTTTTCACAAGCCACCTAATTACAGGAGACATCTCAAGAGCTGGGACTGCAGAGGCATATCCCCAGCTGCACAGCTACCTCTGTCAGAAATCAGGTCAGGCTGTGGGCAGTTTTGTTCCAGGGGAATCAGGCAGGGAGATGCAGGAGGAGTGGGCATGCACACTGCAGTTTGGAATGATCTGCAATGTAAAAGTGAATCAGCAGCAAAGTCACAGGAGAGGGGGAGGGAGAGCAGAGAGAGAAGGAATCTGCTGTCACAATCATGTTTCCGGCCTGAGGACTAAAAGATCAAGGGGTAAATAAACAAAGAAAGGGAGGGAATTCTACTCAGGGACACGAGCCCTGGACTCCAGAGGGTTAATAGGGATCCT
The DNA here is from genome assembly GCF_000700745.2 of Antrostomus carolinensis. Taxonomy (NCBI): domain Eukaryota; kingdom Metazoa; phylum Chordata; class Aves; order Caprimulgiformes; family Caprimulgidae; genus Antrostomus; species Antrostomus carolinensis. The sequence continues at coordinate 15,847 of NW_010307182.1, forward strand.
TCCCCTTCTTGGGAAGAGACTTGGGTATAACTTCTAGCTGAGTCAGCTATGGCATATGCAAAGCAAACAGAAAAGCACTGCCCAGCAAAGGATAGAAAATAAAGATGTGTTCCAATTAGCACTCCAGCTGAGGAGGGCTCTGGCATCCCACACCCCAAGAGAGCAGAACAGGGAGCAGGTAACTCACCTCTTCCACAGTCCATTTGGCCACGTGTTTGGCTGTGAGGCCTGAAACCTCTGGCAAGAGCTTGCAGTGCTTCTCCCAGCAGAGATGGAGGCGGTGGGTCGGGTTAGAGGCCAGGGAAGGCATGAAGATGGACTGGTGGAGGGCCTGCTGGATATCCAAATCAGGGACTGGAAAAAGAAATGAGACAAGTCAGAGCAAAGCTTCAAGTAGGAGCAATTACAATAAAGCAGGAGGAAGGATCACACTCTGGAGGGAAAAGCAAGGCAGGGCAAGCAGATGGCCAGGTACGGCTACTGCATGGCACGCTGAGCTTTCAGGGTGTTCTTCCCACCCTCCAGAGAAGGAGAAAGATAAGATAAGATTGCCAGGCTTGAGGCTTTATCATCAGCTTCTTCCCTGGAAAATGATGTCATGCTGCTAACAGAGAAGATGTTTGCAGCGTTTTATTGACAAGGTGGAGGAGTTCTGGTAACAGCATCTTCGGCTGGAAACTAATGGCACCGTTCCAGCTCACAGCTGTAGCCAGCCTGCGAGGAACGCTAACGCATGCCAGCTGATGGCCTGGGCTGGCCTCCTCCCCAGGGGACTCCCAGCCCAGGAGTGCTGCACATTACCTCCAGACATCAACTCCCTCCTCAAGTGTTAAGTGACAGAAGCTTTAAAAATCAAGGCAAAAAAAAAAAAAGGGGGGGAAGGGGGGGGAAGAAATCACCCCTCCCTAATGAGATCACTCAAGTAGTGCAGAGTCATGGTCCCACAGGGACTTGCCTGGTTATACAACAGGAAGCAAAGCAGAGGATGGAAACAAGATGGGAAACATTCCTTTGGTTTACAGCAGTTAACCTGTGCTGTCCCCTCGCCCCTCGCCCTGCTAGGCTGTGAGCAGGCTGTGCAGGTTGCCTGGTGCCATCCCGTGGCAATCCTACAAAATTCCTGTTCTGTTCCTGCCTTCAGAAAGGTTCGGCTGCCGCTCACCTCTGCTATGTGTGCTCAGTGTTAGCACACCTGGTTGTCAGTAGGATGGTGTGTGAGGATCTGTGGGGGCTGCCAGTCGCTACATGTAAAGCACAAAGGAAAACAATATTCTAGAGAAAAAGCAAATTTCCATTATTTGCCTGCTCCTCACCAGCCAAAGTGAAAGTAGCACCGGAGGGAGGGTCTGATCTAGCAAAAGGTCACTCCCCTGTCCCCAGCTGTGTCACCTTATCCCATCGCCACCTCCTAAACGATATGTGACAGTATCAAATACAGGTTTCTATTTCTAATAATGACATCAAAGAGGGAGGATTTAAAAAAAAATAAAGCCTGAGTAAGAACTGCTCAGTTCAGGAGTTGATGTGATGCTCCTGGTGACAACAGGGCAAAGGGGACTGCTCCTGGGATAGCTGTCACCTACTCCTCACCTGCTGCCCCCAGCTCCCTGGTGACAGGGGCAGCAGCTGGCCTTGCCCCCTCCTCACTGTCACAGGAGGTCCTATTTGTGCCCAAGGTTTTATGTACTGCTGCATCCCTGCTGGGTGCACACTGCTGCTATCACAGACTCTCTCCTTTTCTTCACTAAGCCCAAATCCTTGGGGGCAAGTATCCAAACCACAATCTAAACAAATTATTTTCCCTTTGAGAAGGAAGCAGGGTTCTCATAGTTTAAATGTAGGTGGGATGAAAGCTCTGGGTAATCACAAAATTACAGGTCAGTGGATTGTTGAGGAATTTCCCTCCACTGATTTCCATCGTTGTCTTTAAGGTGAATGTGAGGGGAGAGCAGACAGCTTTCCCTGCCAGCTGCAACTGCAGCTCATAGCTGGCAGACTTCTCCAGCTCTGACTGCAGAAGTCAGCACTAGGTAAAAATGAGAATTTAAAAAAAAAAAAAAAGAAAGAAAAAAGCTAGGCACCTGCCCCAGTTTGTGCCTGCTTAGCTATTTTTGATTGGAGACTTATTACTATGTTAAATCCTCCTAAAAGCCTGGTCAGCTCAGTTCTCTGAAATGGCTTTTTATAGTAAATCTGAAAGTTAAGCATATGGTTTGCTAAAGTGGTATCAGAAAGCTGCTCTTATAACTTAACCTGTCATGTACTAGAAAAAAACCCCACAACATTGTTCTTCCATTTAATTTTGTTTTCTTTTCCATCCTTAGGAGAACCTTAAAAAAGCCACCACCCAAAATTACTCTGATTATATTCCTGAATACCCAGTGGGATCTAAAGAAATAACTTGATGGAACTTAAACTATTTGCCAGGCTTTGAGCAAGTCTCTCTTGCCACCTCTGCTGGCTCTGTCAGCAGAACAGTCATTGACTGCTTGAGGAACAAAAACCCCTTGCCACTTCAGGAGAGCAGGCAGTGGTACAAGAGATGGTGCAAGCTTGTCTTCTCAGTTAGTAAATATGAGGCTTCACTCTACAAAGTATTAAACTTTTTACTTCTAAGTAATTCTACCCTTTCTCCTCATTTTGAAGGAATAAAGATTACCATTATCATCACCTTCAGCGCGTGCTTTCTATTGACTGTGGAATCAAAGGCAGAAGTTTTAAGTGCTCCCTGTGACTGTGGTATATTGCACATCTATGAACACACACACAAAAAGAAATAAAATACAACCAACCTTTCCCACTGCTTTCCTGTTTCACCAGCTGGAACTTTATATAGGCATGCGAGCACCCCAGCCTGCAAGCATCAATTACAAAACATTTCAGAAGATGCACTAATTGATATAATTTCTTCTCTATACAGAGATTAATTTTAGGAACAAAACACTTTTCCCTCTGAAAATAAGCAATAGCACTGCTCTGTGCCTGACCTCTCTCTCTAAGGTAAGGACTGCACTATCAAATGGCTTGAACTCAGATTTGAGTTTCCTGCAGGAAAGAGAGGGCCCAAAATAACAGGAGGAAGGGAGGAGATTGACCATGTTGTTCTATTGAGCTGTTCTAAATTATTATTTACATCCGTACTTCAGATCTAGCAGCAGCATCAAGAAACACAACTGTTAATGGATGAAAATTCATCACAAAAATCGTATTTACTTTTTTGGTTTGGCTTTGATGTCTGCAGAGGAATCCTCTTCTCCCCAGTCTCTCTCCTGATTGTTTTCAGACTGTTCCGACAGGCTGTGAACACTGCTTTGACACGACTTTTCACTGTCTTGTGCAGATTTTCTGGGAAGACAGACAAATGATAGTAGCTAAACTGACATCCTCTGTTCCCTATTCCCATAGGAGAACAAATCTGGCTGTTCCTTGCAAGGCAGAGCAACAACTACCATCTAGTGGTAGAAGCTTTCCTCTCCCACTCATCATTACTGGCACAATACAAAGTGCTTTTTACTCTTCAGCACGGATTGAGAGAGATTATGTGAAATAAATCAGTCCCTGTGGACTGAGGCTCAGATCCCACTGAAGCATGTGTTACAGTGAAATCAAGAGATTTAAGATTTTGGAGTCCTGATACCTCTGGATAATATTTAAGAGTCTCTATGACTGAGTTTGATGTATAAACTGAGCTACATGGTTGCCCAGGGAAGGAAAAGCAGTCGGGTATTATCAGATTTGCATACTGCATTCAGACCTCCTGCTGCCAGGAAATGGAATACTTAGAAGAATAGAAATGTATCACAATTTTAGAATGCCATTTATTCTGGGAGAATCCTAAAGTTCCTGAGGGAGCTTTCTGGTAACAGAGCCACTGAAATGCAATCAATTCTGGTGTTAAAATTAGGAAATGGAGATGCCTGCACATTTCTGGGATGGGAGGAAGCAAACTTGGGCCATGTATGCCAGAGAGGGGAGAGAAGTATTCCTTTTTTCTGGCCAAATATATCTTGAAAATGTTACAAATCTAAGCAAATAAATGAACTTTAAAGTGTATATAAGTCTTCATATACAACAAACACCAAAACTATTGCTGGAGTTTGCCCTAGTGAGACTGGATTCGTACAGACTAAAGGTGACAAGAATAAACACCTTGATGTCCCAAGTCTGTCCCATGACACATTTTAACTTGCAGTCCAAGAACTAACACACAGTTTGCTTCAATGATACTCAATTCCTAAATTTTCTTTTAAGAAAATAAAATATCTGAAGAAGCTCAAGTTGTTTGCCAAGTGATACACATATAGTCATTAGGCCTACCAGTGTAATGCAGCCCACTCTGGGGTGGATTGTGGTTACGGTTTAATAGTACAAAATAACCTTGCTTGGCAGCTTTAGGACAGGAAACAAAGAAAAAGAATATATTTTAAATTGAAAAAGCAAGGAAAAATTTATGGAGACAGAATGCAATTTCCTTTGTTGGAATGTGACCAGAGTAGGCGGATTAAGGAATCAAGAAACCTATTAAGGCATATGAGGGTATAAAAGTGCAGTGCTCTGTGTTAAGAATGTCTGGGGCATGGGTCAATATTACAGACAGATGAATTCAATGCTCTGCTGCTTCTCTGCCAATTCCTGTGTTTTTCAGTGTTGTAAAATGGTTTTGCTCCCTAGTACCTGCCCAAGAAAATGGTTCACCTCACCTGGAATGTGGAGAGTCCTCCTGAGAAGATTCTCCTGCTCCCAACAGAAATGGGGCAGGAGTCTCCAGCCTCTTGGCTTTCTGCATGCTGTTGCTAGGGGAAGGTCTCTCCCCGCTCAGGCGGTTCTGTAACAAGTTTTCTCTGTTGAGGTTCACATCAGAATATGGACAGCCAACTAACCTGTGTTAAAGGAAAAAAAAAAAAAAAACAACAAAAAACAGAGAGAGAGAGATGACAAAGCACGTTTATAAGTCATACAGTCTTACCAGCCTGAGGCAGACACATCCACCAACAAATCCAGAAAAAAGTGAGGCCAAAAACATTCAGGGAGATGTTATCACCCAGTTTTAGGTGTGGGAAAGCAGGGGACTACATGGTAGAATTAGAAACCAAAGACATGTTTTTAAAGTCACCTTAGAGAAAAAGAAGAGCTCTCTCTCGGTAACTTTCTTGTCTGAACAATATTTAATGAAACAAGAGAGACCTGCAACTTTTACTCTGAAAAATTCAAAGCCCTTTACCACATTATATACTACCAGATCTTCAGACCTCCCATCTGAGATTTTCTTGCTCTTTAAAATAGTTTAATTGAGCAAAACCTTCCTTTACCAAAAGCACATAAGAAATCAAAAGGCAGAGCACAAAACATGAGCTAGCTATCCTCACTCTTCTACTTTAATAATCTACCCACACTCTCTCCCTCTGTAACTATCTCCTTGCATGCTGTTCCTGGGTATATTACTTTACAAAAAAACCCTCCTTCAATAACTCTGGGATGCAGAAATTGGGACTGTATTAATCCAACTTGGATTACATTCCAGTTGTAATGATTACACTGGTATAAACTGAATTTATGATGAAATAGCACATTTAGACACAAGAGGGAGCTGCAATTGCAGTTATAGCTATCTCCAGAATAAACACTCTGAGATCATTTCAGTGCAGTGCAGGTGCTTGTTGCTGCATTATTATTATGGACAACACTCAGACAGACTCCTGCAGGCAGAACTCTTATAAGAAGATCTCATATACATACGTATAATGTGTCCCATATCGTGGTCCCCTAACATGACCGATACCGTGGCAGCCTGGAGTAGGACACGCTTGTCCCACTGCTCCCACTTGATCAACAGCACCTAGTAATTAAAAAGACAAAACAAAACCAGATTTGTAAAATGCTCCCTGCATCTGAAGAGCAGGCTGCATGCACTTAGGGAAATTATTCAACATTACAGTAGGATGTCATCTACTTTACCTAAAGGGATTTGCAAATCGTGTCCAGTTTTTGCACACCAGCCTACTGGATGAATGTCAGGGCTGTCTGCATCGACCCAGAAATCATAATTATGGTCCCAACCATCAAAATGTATCTAAAAGAAGCACAGAGTCTCAGTGAGAGTTACAGCTAGGGACATGACTCAGCTTTTATTCTGACTTCTCCCCCTTTGTTTCACCTTGCTCAGCTTGGGGCTGAGCACTCAATCTTTCGGTCAAGCACAATTGTCCTTTGTGCTCAGTGTAACTATTTGTTTTCCTGACCCCTGCCATCTATGTTTTACAAAACAACCAGGTTCTGGTGACATAGTCAAATCACAGGTTCTGCAAGAAAGCACCATGGGGTGCTCCAGCACACTCTATACTCAAAGACTAAATCTATGCAAACACAATTGCTTATTTAATTGTTTTGTTTTCTGAGGATCCTAAAACACCATAAAAGCCATCAAGTTTGTTGAGTTTTGCAGTGAACAAGCTGGAATTTTCTGCTGGATGAAGGGACTAGTAATAGTTAGCTCAGATCCAGGTCAGGTTAACAGAGACTAAGGATCGTTGCAGTTTAAAGGCTGGGTTATCTATGCAGCCAAGTTTCAAATAAACGTATAAACTGAGTATCATGCTCCTATATATTGGCGGAACTTGACTTTTTCTTTCAACCACAGCAATAAGACTGAGAACCAAATGGCTGATGGAGAGTGAACTCTACTCCTGCCCACATAATCATCCTTTGGGAAGGAGATCTGTGGCTGAGAAGCCTCCATCAGTGCAGCCTCTACTTTAGCTGGCTGATATTTAATCTCTCAGAAGCCAAAGCACATCAGATTTTTTCTGACAATATATGAATGTGAAAAGAATTAGTTAAAACGCATTTACGTAATAAATTCATACTGGAGAATGTAGTCACTTCCTAGGTGTTCCAGAGTTTAACTTGCTTTGGGTTTTCCTTTAAATATACTAGGGGAAAAAAAACATTGTCAGGTAGCTTCCCACCAGCAGAACACAATACTGCCTTCACTCGCAGAGATCACACAAAAACCACTAAGAGATGGAAAATCATGCTGTCAAATGTTATTTCAAAACAGTTACATTAAAACAGTAACTAACAATACCAGGCAATTCCATCAGATTTGAACAGGACAAAACAAGAGAAATCATTTCCAGCTGGGCAGGCCTGTAGGCCAGATCATCTGCAAGGCGTTTATTTGCTGCTCCTCATACCAAATGGGTGTTTTTTTCTGTACTGCCAATCACTATATTCCTCAGCACAAGGGCTCTGCACTTTGAAGCAAGGTCATACCTTAATGCGATGGTCGTCTTTATCAATTATTGTTGCCACCCTTATCAAGATGGGATTTCTTCTGTCCACAGCCTCTAACTTCATATTAACTTGGAATCCGTGAGCAGGACGCTGTAAGAGAAGATTGTAAGCAGAATGTTAAAAAGTCTGGGAGTTCAGAACTAGCCACCTGCTCTGAATAAAATGTGCTGAAGTTTTCATCTACCATTCAAATGCCTTTGCAGCTTTGGCCCCTGATCTCACACAGCAGACTACTCCAGAGGTTAAAATCAGAATTTCCTAGAGGATTAAGCTGTCTGTTTGTCAGCAGCCCACAACTACTAGAGGTGAAGTCTGAGCTTTCTGAGTGCAGAGGAGCATTGCGTAGCCAGGGCAAGAGGCACTTCCCTAACAGAAAAAAAGCCAGATACTACCACAAGCTCCACCACAAGCTCCAGACTCCACAGTCTGACAGCAAAACTCCCAAACACAGCAAAGAGATGATTTCACATCTGACAAAGGACAGTGGCCAGTTCATCACTCTCAAAACCGAACACCTGAAACTCACCACTGCCTGATGTCTCACTTCACTACACTGTGCCACGTCCTTCTTGGCACCTGGATATGACAGAGTTACCTTCATCAAGCAGGATACCACCTACTTCTCATGACGACAACTGCATCTGCTTGTTAATGAGAAGCGCTGAGAACTGCGGTGCTGGGACTCAAGAGCAGCTCCAGTCGCTGGAGTCTCCCATGGGCAGTTGCTGACTTACCCTTTCTCTCAAACCTCAGCAGTGAAATGACTTTGTAAAAACTCCAGAATGTCCTTTGACTTGATGCATGCCCTTTGCAGCACCTCTAGATGTAAACCTCTAAATAACAGCGTTTTTCATTTTTTCCATTTATCTTTAAATGACTGACTGCAAATTCCTCCTCTGACCTCTTTAGCTGGGGGCTATGGACACTGGATACTCATTCAAAACACATCCTTCTTCACTTCTGCACACAAAGGTCAGGATTTTAGCAAGAGATGATGAATATGTCTTTGAACAAGATCAGGGTAATGAAAAGATGATTCTAATCACTCTTCCCTCCAGTAGCTGGGGGTAGGGAAGGAGGTCCACTTCTGAGCTAAGGGGATTACAGACTCCAAACCTCAAGTTTCTCTTTGGTCTTTTCAGCTCGACACAGACATTTATCCACAGGCTTTCAGCCACATGACACACCGGAAGCCAGACAATCTAAACTGCTTTTAGTTTTAAGAGCATCTTATTGAACCAACCAACCTTGTCCATCTTCCTTGAGGAAGGAGCCTGAGTGCTAGACAACAAAATCCTGCCCAGAAGATGAGCCGGGCTATTTATTTAAGTCTTGCTGCCTTTTTGGCAATAGTTCATGAACGTTTTTGAATTGACAGCCCAAGACAATGGGCTGAAGTAGCAACGCTGACAACCGAGTTGTCTCCTCCTGCCTTTTTGGGTGGAGGAGAAGGTAGAAATCCATACACAAGATCTGCTATTTGTGCTGATGATCAGTGTCTCCAGACTAAGTGAGCTAGCTCTTGATAACTGTTAGAAACTAATTCAGTGAGAAATGACTGTTCTGGCTCTCAACCCATATTTTTATGTACTGATTTTCTGTAATTGCTAGCTGGAATAATAATAATAATAAAAAAAAAAATCAATAACTGTGCCATGTATTTGCACTTCAGACCAGCCAAGCCAGAAAAATAATGAGGTTTGATCTTGAAAGAGTTCTATTAACTGCTGATATATCAAATACCATTTTTTTTCTGTCTCATTTTCGAAACATAGTCTTGGGTGCTAATTTATATTCTAGAGTTTCATGAGAGCCAGAATTGGCTCTTCTACTATTCTCTCAAAGACAGATACCTGAAGGAACAAAACAATGGCTGCAGAGAGGTAGGTAAAATGGGAAAAGAGACAGACAAGGCAGCTGCATTCCCCCATGGGAAGACATTTCACCTTGGAAGAATCCAAAAAAAGGGAGTGCTCAGTGCTGAAAACGCTCCCTGTCCGGCACAAAGCCCCGTTATCTTTGGGTGATGTTTCTCAACATATTTTATATTCTGAAAATCCATGGAAATAATGCTGGAATGACAGATTACTGAGGACCTCAGACTGGGAGTTTTAAAACTAGGTCACGCTCCACTGTTTCTTTTTGTATCATGAAGAGTTTCTATTATCTTTCTAAAATATTTGTCTCTACAAAACTACTTCCATTGTCCCTCTATTGTGCAGAAGACCAATTGCTGCATTCTTTTGCTCTTGTATTCTGAAGGTTCCCATTTTCCAGCACTGTTGGGATTTTATGAGCTCAGCTCAGAAAAAGGCTGAGCCTACACTGGGGACAACAAATGTGTCCTACTGACAAGCTTCACTCATTATCCTGCACACTGGTGCTTTACATGCTGCGCTGCCTGATTGAAGATGCTGTCTGCCCAACTCTAGAAAACCTTAATCCAAGGGATGTTTTGGAGTTCAACTGTGCTGCAGATAACTCCAGCTGTGGCCTTAACAGTTCTCTAAATAGGCAAAACCAGCCTCTTCCTATTCTCTGACACCCACCTTGCAACCTGCAACAACTTCAGATGGACACCTGCTGAAATCTAGCAATTATCAAACCTGTCTGGCTGGATTTTTACCTCCCTTATCTGTGGCCTCCCTGATTGCTTTTCCTCCTCAGTCCCAAAGAGCTTACCAACAAAATATACGGGAGGGCAGCAGGTATTAACCTGCAACACTAACTTCATCGAAAGGAATCAAGACAAGTGTCATAAAGGCAGAGAAGTTTTTAAACATACTGCAAAGTTTAGCAAGGTAAGCCAGCAGGGTGGAAGAAGCTGCCAAGAAAAAAATAATAAATCAACTTTAAAAGTATGGGGTTTCTGAATGAAGTTACTTTGAAGGCTTTTGTTTTGTCTCTGCTCACAGTGAGCTTCCAGACAAACGCATAGGACTCCAATGTAAGAAACAAAAGCTCATGCTCCCAAGGTTGAGAGAACCATCTTCAGATTCAGTCTGCAGGATGATCTTACTCCATCTAGGAGTTTGGCAGAGATGCTCCCTCATCTGTTAGTATGCTTATTTCTGTGGAGGGTGCAGCTGGTTCCTCCCTAGAAGAACTAAGATCTCTATTAGAACATGTAAGTCCTTGACAGGAATTTCTCACTTGACTTTAATTCCAGCCTTGCCAACCAGGGGAAGAAGAATTTGCACAACTGCAGGGTGAAAATACTTTAGAGAAGTTTGTAAAACTTGATGCAGAGGGGACACCTGATGGAGGAACTGCACACTTCTCATTCCCCTCACAAACACATACACAGACCTCACCCCTTCCTCCACTCCTCAAACGTCCCCAGTTGCAGGCCAGTGACAGCTACTTCTGACTCCCATGAAGGGAGAGTCTGGAAAATCTGTTCATCAGTGTCAGTCCTGCTCAGATGTCAACTGGGAGATCCCCTCTGCCCAGGCAGTCAGATCTCAAGCAGAAGACCAGCTCTTTCTCCTCTCCATGCCCTCGCTGAGGCAAGGTACTGCCCCTCTCGCATCCCTCTGACAGCTACAATTATCTGTGTAGACTGAAGGCTCTTCCCCTACATCTGCTAATGGAGTAACTGAAGATGTTTAGTGGAAAATCCTTTCTAAGACACCTTTTCATGGCTTTGTTTCTTTGTAATTCCTGTAGTCTAATGTGAGTTTTGTTTTAGCAGAAGTGAGAGATGATCTTAAACTCAGGCTCAAAGTAAATGTCCTGCTTTTGCTAGGATAGAGTTAATTTTCTTCACCCTCTTGGCACAGACATAGTGAACCACCATGAAATAAAGCATCTAGCGAGAGAGGGTAGACAACAGCAGCATCCCCTACCCTCCTGATCTAAGACAATCAAAGAGATTCACCAACCAGTTTGAATGCTCTTGCTGGGGCTGCCTGGGAATTAGTTTCTTCCAAGTATTTCTCCCATGAGAAGGCTTCGGAATCCCTGTATCCTGAAAAAAAATTAGAGAATTAACATTTAAGTAAGAAAAACTCACATTTATTTTTACAAACATCAGAAAAGCAAACTACATAACACATGGCTATTATGTTAATTTATCTCTTACAATGGATGGTGCTGGAAAGGGATCTGTTTATTCATACACACCACTTAGAGCACACAAAGCAGCACTGCAAGTTCCTTTCTGGCTTCTACACAGGGCTTTAACCCTGACCTGAAAAACCTGAAGAGTTCATTTCTGTACAGCTTAATCAATTCTTACTCTATTAGAGAAAGCTGCCCATTAAGAGCTAGTCAGAGGATTCTGTGATGTGCAATGGCATCACAAAATTAATATCCTATTTTATTAACTATTCTGTGTGTGAGTGCCTACAAGATTGTAGATACTTCTTGTCTCCTGCTACTTATTTACCCATAGCTGAGTAAAACTAGTAGTCTGGGGATAAAAAGCTCCATTGCTGTTACCATCATCTCAGACACCTACACGGATGATTGTCCCTGGCAGCTACAATTAAGAAACTGCTCTATTTTTTTTCTCCCTTCCTATTTCAGTATTTTTTAGCTTCAGTATTGTTTCCTTTTGGCAGGAGGGAGCAATGACTAACTGCGCAGGACTGTCTGCAATTTGCTGCACGTAAATCTCCCAGCAGAGAAATGAGAATTAACTGCAGATTCTGCTTAAGGGCACAGGCCATCGTGCTGGGGTAGGGGAGCTGCACACCACAGCCTTATAGCATGTTCTAGGAGCAGGAACAGATGTGGGTGTTGCCCAAGAGTAAGTGTTTACAACCTCTTCTGCACCTGCAGCAAAGGCACAGAGACCAGTTCCTCCAGTGCAAAGGGATCTTGTAGCACCACCCACTCTACTAAACTTCATACACAGTAATTACTTGCTCCAGGGCAGTCAATCTAGAAAACAGCAGACATAATTATTCATTTTTTGTTATTTTTAAGGTGAATGAGCACTTCCAAGGCCTGAAAACAACACTGATTCTCCTGTAGGTTCTTTTTCATTTGCTAACATTCTCTTCATTTAGAATCATAGAATGGTTTGGGTTGGAAGGGACCTTAAAGATCATCCAGTTCCAACTCCCCTGCCATCAGCAGGGACACCTTCCACTAGACCAGGTTGCTCAAAGCCTCATCCAGCCTGGCCTTCAACACTTCCAGGGAAGGGGCATCCACAACTTCCTTGGGCAACCTGTTCCAGTGTCTCACCACCCTCACAGTGAAGAACTTCTTCCTAATATCTCATCTAAACCTCCCCTCTTTCAGCTTAAACCCATTTCCCCTTGTTTTGTCATTAACTGCCCTTAGGAAAAGTCCTTCCCCAGCTTTCTTGTAGGCTGAATTCCAGTGCAGCAGAAGGAGATGTGGCTTTAGTTACTCCTTCATTTTGAGAAATTCCATTTTATCATCTGTGAAATCATACTACTGATTCTTCTTTCTTTGAGCTCACCTTAAAGGAAATGCTGCAAATACTGCAAAGTTCTTTCCGTTCTGAAATAAAATTCAATTACAAATTACCCAGCTCCATTCATTCAATTTTTTGATAGAGCTATGAAACAAAATAAAATGCAGTAACAAAAGGTATGAACAATAATATTGTCCAGTCAGTACAGAAAGAGGTACTGAATGGAAGCTGTAACTTGCAAATATGTAATTATGTGGAAGACAAAGCTTGCAGGTTTTTTGACTGAGGCAGGAAATAAGTCTCACTTTTAACATACCAGGTGGTGTTGTCAGTGGGGTTCCAGTTTCTTGGCAGTAGCCAACAGGACGAATATATGGGCTGCTAGCTTCACACCTGAATCAAAGAGGGGAAGTTGGCACCAGTGAATTTTAAAGCAAAAAGAAAAGCAGAATTTCAAATGCTGTCTGAGATGCCTTTGCCGGGTTAGCAGATGCTTTCAGTGAGTGTGATCGTGGTGTAAAAGACAAGCATTACCTCGTTAGAATTTAGAACACCAGGTTTTCAAGGCGTTCAATTGGTTCCGAAAAATAGGGAAATATTAAAGAAGAATGCCTGGCGCTTTAAAAAAAAACCAAAACAAGATAAGCCCCCTACACATGGGCCACATCAACCACAGTTCAGCCTGGACATAGATCATCCAAGATAAAATGCAAAGGAAGCAAAGAAACAAAAACCAAACCCTCATCCCCAACTGAAACACCATTACTGTGGAAAAAGGGGAAATTACTTTTAAGGTCTTTGCCAAAAACTGCATGTTATCCCTTAATTTTAGCTGACACTTAGTGGTAGTGTCCCTGATTCCCAATTTTATTGCATGTTTAGATCTTCTGAGTCCCTGAAGGAGGCAACAGGCCAATCTGAGATAGAGCCTTTTGTCACATCTGCTCTGAGGAAGGGACCAAAGCAGTCTTTCAAATCTAGGAAAAAACCTGTGTGTTTTCAGCCAAGCTTTACTTTGAAGCTTTGTTTGCTTGTGTTTTCCATTAAAATTTTCAAATTCCAAACAAAACATGGCGTGGAAACAAAGCTTCACAGGCTAAAATGGTAAAAGAACAAGATCTAAAGTCCTGCAAAAAGCAACACCAGTGTTCCAAATCTCTACATCATGTATTTATGGCAAAGAAAGAAAAGACCAACTGGTTTGCCACTAAATAGGTGCCTATTCTGAAAAAAAAACCCCAAACAAAAGGAGACGGGGGAGAGAACACAGAACACTGATTGAATCTGTGCTGTTTGATAAGCAGGGGCCTTGTGTTGCTTTCACAGACAAATTCAATGAAAGTTGCTCCATTCATGTAGGTTGGAAAATACAAATCAAAGAGGGTAAATGTTTCCTTGACTGATATTCCACCTGGCCCCAGCATGAGGGCAGGGGAACAAGATTCTCAGATGCAGAACAACTTTAGTGCAGGTCAGGACTTAAAAGCCTAAACGTTGGCAATCATTTTTGTTTTCAAAGGGCCGTAGCCAAACTCTACTAAAGCAAATGGGAATTATTTTTATTGACTTCAGTCCTGCCTGCTTCCAAATGCATGTTTGCAGACAGACATGGCAACGCTGATGCCTAGTCCTGGAGGAGAGGACATTACAAATTCCAGATGATGTCATTACTGGAGTTTACTCTTCCTTTAGCTCTGACAGAAGAACAGACAACATGAACGTTCCCTGACCTGACTCAAATCACCCAGCTGCATTAATTACCTCGAACACTTCTTACCTGGAACGCTTCACAGGCAGCTCCAGCTAACCTCACTGGTTCTGCACTGAGCCAACTGACGAGCACTCAAACAGGAGGGGAAGCTACTGGGACTTTGTATAAACCCAAAGTAATTATTCAGATGCTTGCAAATCGATTTAAGATCCCAACTTCAGTGACTACATTTAAAATACTAGATATTACCCTTAGTGGAAGAGCACAATAAACCACAGTTTACTTGCAGATATATATTAGAAATAAAGTCTCTTTACCAGTAGTCATAACTCTCATCCCAGTTATCGAAATGAATTAGCAGGCGGTTATCCACCATGTCCGTGATGGTTGCAACACACATCAGCGACGGATTCTTCTTGTCTACTGCCTCCAGTTTCATTCCCAGACGAAAACCAGAGGGTGTGACAGGCTGAGGAACAGGACATCAGGAAAGGGAAATCAGCCATGTTCTAGGTCAGGCCATTCAAATTACCCTTATAAACTCCTTTGTTGCAGGTTATAACCCCAAAACCCACAGACCAAAACACACTATAGTTACTAAGAAGAGGTCTACAGACAAAATTTCCATGTGTTCAGGGAATGATTGTTACTATTTCTAAAAAAGAGCTGATGTAGCTCAAGTAACAGAATCTCCAGGAACACAACAATACAGATCATAGAATCATAGAATGGTTTGGATTGGAAGGGACCTTAAAGCTCATCCAGTTCCAACCCCCCTGCCATCAGCAGGGACACCTTCCACTAGGTCAGGTTGCTCAAAGCCTCATCCAGCCTGGATGCAAAGGTGGAGATGCACACGCCTTGCAGGGAAGAGCAATGACTGAGGATTAAGTGTGAGCACTGCAAGTCCTCTCTTAGTAGTGGAAAGGTTAGAGAGTCCTCAAGTAAAAAAAGGTTGACTCAAAAGCTGAGCAGAGCTGCACAGTTAGGCCTTGATCCTACTGAAGTCAGTGCTCTGTCTATCTGCAGCGTCAAATCTGCCCAGACCGTGGACTTTGTGTCATCTGAGTGACACAAAATGGCAGGGAGTATGATACAGGAACTGAGGCTAACAACCAAAAAGAAAGCAATGGTGGGTGAAGGATGAAAAATGCTCAAGATCCATAGTCTCAGAATGAATCCCATGGTGCACATTGAGTATGCTGCTGGCAACCAGAAATTATTTTGGAAATTATTAAATTAGAGGAAAATGACACAAATATCTTGACTGTGGGGACACAGCAAAACAGACCACTGTAATATATTTAGTAAATGGCAGAGTAAATCTTTTTCTGCATTATTAAGGAGGAAGGGCAATACAAAATCTCTCTCTGGAAAGTCAGTGACTGGGGGAAGGAAGAAAAATTGCACTAGTTTCCCATCTTAAAAATAAATCACACCAGGAAATAGCTTGTATCTGATTGTACCACGGTTGCACCTCTGACATGAGTGTATTAAAAACACATAAATATTCTGGTCAAAACTCACTTAGCATCAGACCTATTTGAAACATCTTGTATTCAATATCACCACTTACAGTGCTGAGGGTCTTAAAAAGGCTTTTTGGAGCTGCCTGAGCTTTGCAATTCTTCAAATAGGAAGTCCAATTAAATTCTCCCTCCTTGAAACCTAGAATAGAGATAAAAAGATTGTTTTACACAGCCCCGTTACATCGAGATTGGTTTTTCAGAAATGGAAATTACCTGGGAAGAATATGAACTTTGCATGATAACTGCCCTTCTACAGTCTTCAGGGGTTATGCACTTCAGCTAAAACATCTCTCTCTTTTTCAGTATCATTTCCAATCATTAATCTCAACCTTCAAACGTTTCTAGGAAATTGAATGCAGGAAAGAACCTAATTCTGAACCCCAAAGAGACTCCTTGCTTTACACGCTGTCCAATAAAGAGTTTCTAATTTGACTAACAACGTCAATCTTTGGGAATATCAAAAAGAAGCTGTTTTGTTCTTTCGTGATTCACTATCTTAGTTACATCTTTTCCCTTTGAGCCACTCGGATCGAGTTCCACAATGAAATCAGATTAAAAATGAAACATGCAAAGCCAGGACAACTAGTTCTGAGTAGAATCTGTGGTTTCTTGTACACTATTCTATTTTTTTTTTCCCCATACCTTTAGGAGGGAGCAGCTTATGACTTGTTTTTTCACACCAGCCAACAGGATGGATGTCTGAGGAATCGGCATTAACCCAGAAGTCATAGCACTCTGGATAACCATCAAAGTGTAATCGCATTCGGTACCCTTGTACCTGTAACGAGGGGAGCTCTGATTATAACAAAGGGTTATAAAGAAGCTAAAGAAAAACATCAATCAAACACTTTTTCCATATTTGGATTTACAGATAAAAGTAAGTACATCTCATCTATTTCTCTAAAGTCCAGTTTTATTTTTCCTCATTTACATCTCCTGGTTTCAATGCTCCTCTTCCCTCACTTCAAAAAGTTGAAAATAAAATTTAACTTCCCTGGCCTCCTGTTCCATCCTCACACACATACTCCTGTGCTGCAATATCTGGAGTACAAATGCAGCAGGAGAATGTTTATGTCTATACTAGATCCGACACAGATTTCACAGAACTGAACAAGTATAAATGCATTTCAATTTTCTTGCATTTACTAAGTCTTGGGACCTAACTGAACTGATCTCTTTCATATTTATTAATCACTCGCAATTAATAGGTTTACTATTGTGAGTTACAACTGCAAAAATCTGAGAGTAGGATTTCAGGTATAGATCCTTAACCACATCACAGTATTCTTTCAGTCTTACCTTGAACTCCTCCTAACCATTAATTAAAATACTATTATTCTTATGCTTCTACTTTTTATTGAAAAAAAATCCTAAATGTACATGGGACTTTCAGAAGCAAAGACAGGAAGAGCAACTACCTCAGCCACTGTGAGAACACAAAATCGAGAGGGGTGTTCAGGATCCAGCCCTTCCAATTTCATTCCAACTTTAAATCCATTTCGGCCTTGTGGGAATGACTGATACTGTGAGGAGGGGGGAAGAAGGAAACATTTGTTTTTAATTCCTAAAGACAAAAAATTATTGCAGAGCAGTCATCAGATATACTTAAAGCTTCAAATTTTCAACTCAGAGAAGAAAATTCTCTCACTAAATGATTGCTGCTTTAATAGACAGGCACAGAGATCAATAATGGCATGATGAACACATTTCAGAAATACTTGTTATTCCAATTAATCTCTCAAAAACACTGAACCACGAGCCTGTTGCAATTAGCTATGAACAAATCTTCCAGCAGATGCAGAAATGAGCTCTATTTAACACAAAAGAATCCCCTTTGCAGCCCAATGTAGGAGGGTTGGCAGAAACAAAGAGCCAGGAAAGCTACAATCATTTTGCCTGTGTCAGCACGAGGTCAGCAGGCCAGACTTTCCCAAAAGGTAACTTCTCATCTTCCAATGGTCAAACAGACAAGGCATGTTTGATCTGGAGCCTGTTTACACAGTCATTCCAGAAAACATTTGTGGTTTTCATTTATCTACAGTCTTAATCCAAATTAAACATTTGAAGTATAGTTAAGGGCTTAAGAAGAAATCTGAACTGGAACTGCCAATGGCTTATTGCATCCGCCGCAGGTACCTGACGTTCCTTCTCATCTCACTCTGTGAGGTGCCAACAGCCCGTGGCTTTTTAGAGCTCACTGGGAGTTGAACTTTTAATGTGGGTTGGTGCACTGGAGCGCAGAAGTAGCTTCACCGAGGCTAAATTCATCCCCTCCCACCTTCAATGCATCAGGCCATGAATGAACACAACTTCCACCCTCCCTCGTAACAGTCACTTCTCACTGAGACAACCTACAGCATTCCCAGAGCTGACTGACTGGCAGTTCTCTAGAGAGGAAGGCTGGAAGGGGTGTTGGACAACCACAGACAAAGCATGGGACATACAAAAGACATTAAGCTGTCCTCTCTTCAGCGTTACTTGGAGATTGCCTAACAGCCCATTAATCCAGAGCTACCCAAAGCAGATCGAAACAGTCATTGTTTATTTCTGAGTGAGATTCAACCAGCATTTTTTACACCCTGGTTTGGGATGAGATTCACAGGGCAGATGCTTGTTTCTACAATGCTTCAGGGCTGGAAATAAACGTGGAGGTTTTACTGCCTGCTTGCACCAAAACAACTCATAAAAGTAACTGCTGACTTGAGGGTTGTCTCCAATCCCACCTCCACTGAGTCAGTAATTCTGTGATTATTGCCTGAGAAACACATAACAAGAGAGTTGAAAAAGCTGCCAACCTCTCTGAACAGTTTGAGGGGAGCAGCTGGCATCCGTTCCTCTTCTAAGTAGGAAACCCAGTTCCATACCTTCTTCTTTACAGGAACAACTAAGCAATCAAAAACAAAGAGAAAAATAAATGTTTCTCTCAGATGCCTCACACTCTGCCCTCTCTTCTTTCTCCTCCCACGTACACACCAACGCTGTTTTGCAGTTGTACCCCAAAGGAGGCAGTGTTACCCAACTTTTGAGGAAAGGTATGAATTCCAGCAGTAGGAAAACTGTGCTCATTTCTCATTTAAAAATAAAAATATATATATTATATCATATCACAGGTCAAATGAATTGTGGCACCCAGATTGCTGGCAAGCTGCCCATGGAAAGTTGCCACTGGAAAGTTTGGACAAGATGTAATTTTAAAATATGGAAGTGGAAAATAATTCCTTCTCCTGATATTTCACAGAGGAATAAGGGGTTAGATATAAACTAAAATACAGCACAAAGAGGTATATAATTGCAGCTGAAATAAACCTAAAACAAAAACAAATGAAAAACCAAGTGAATTTTTCAGTTCACAAGATTTTTTTAATATATAAATATACACATATATTTATAACCTGCTAATTACACAATGTATCTACTAGACAGGCAGCTACCAGTACACAGAAACAACAACTTAGGCAGGTGCTTGGATTCATTCTAGTAGGACCACGGTCATATACACAGAAAATTACATTTTAAATGCATATTAAATATCTCCCCCCAGTTCACATATGCTAACTCCTTTAAGGTATATAATAACTTTAACCCAAAGTCTATAATTAATCACATGTTGTTTACAACTTATTTTCTATTTAGTATTTGTCATCTGTGGCTATGAAGCTCTCCAAAGTCAATGGAAAAAAGATTCTTACTGTCTTCAGTGAGCTTTGGATCAGGCTGTCTCCTCCTGGATACTCAACACTGTGCCCATCACACAGTAAAATCTAGTATATTCTTGCTAATACATTTCAGAAGACTGACTGTGGTAAGAGGGTTATGTACCTAAGAAACTATTCTGAATGTGAAATGAGCTCTACTGTCCTTTCCTCTTCTGTTTACTATTATTCATTTTATAATAGCTAGTAAAAAAAAAAAATCTATAAACATTAAAGAAAAGAGACTATGAGCTTAGCTCACCTTGTTTTATTGGTTTAGTGTTTCTGCGGCTTTTCATATTATTTGATTTATTCTTCTCCTAGACACAGATATGTTAAAAAAAAGTTTAGCAATATTGTTTTTTCCTCCCTCTTTGATCATCTCACAATGCAGGTACAATAAGGATGTAACATGGAACTAACAGGACTATTAGCTAGCATTATTTTCTTTTGAATACCCCTGCAAGAACATTAGTAGGGTATGTTACACATATAACTTTGATCCTGCAGTATCCCAAAGTGCTTTACATATTATTTAATATATGCTACTAAAGTTCATTTAAATATGGCTACTGAAGAGCAGCCCGGCCCCAAAATCTCCATCACAATACCCAGGATTTGCTTTCTGCAATGCAGGATTTGCTGCTCACATAAGCAACCTTACTGGAACACTCCATTTTCCTTTTCCTTTCAGAGGTTCTTATGTCCATCTAGGCCAGAAAAAAGATCATTTATGAAGGCCTGAAGGAAGCAGAAGCTTCAAGTAACTGCTGTCATAGAAGAACACCCCAGAAAATGCCGTCTCCCTGAGCCAGATTGCCATTCACATTTCTTCTATGTGGTTTTCAAACTCATGTTAATTCACCTAGGGCTGTCATTTCTCAAAGCAAACAAAAAAAAAAAGGGCAAAATCTGAAATGCAAAGCTGCCTGCCAAACACACCCCAGAAGAGACAGGGGGGCAGTTTCAAACAAGGAGGAGGAGAAGGGGGAAGAGACAGAATGCAAGTACTTCTGAAAACATATGTACTTCAAAACATCTTACACGCATCCCAGGGAAAAGCTGAGCAACAAGATGAGTTAAACTGTTCATGATATTAGAATTCTCAGCTTGCATTGCCAACAAACACCTAGCCCAGCGCCTCTGCATTACAAAAGCAGGTGTAATATGTGAAGATCAATAAAATGGTTCAGGCCTGAGATGCTACACACGCGGTAGCAGTGCAGGTTTGTACAGAGAAGGGCCCCCAACGGGAGGAAGATGCTTAATGAAAGTTAAGAAAAGAAAAGATCAGCTCAGGATTGAGGTATTTCTATTCATCCACCATGAATAGAGGTTTCTGGTAGTGTAGTGAGTGTACAGGTAAGTACATAATAAAAAGCAATCAAATGCTGTGGTCTGACATGAATCTTCAATATCACTTAATAGTACTGACTACAGTTAGATAAAGTATTTTTGGAGGTATGTGTTTTTAGTACCGTGACATACACTCGGTGCACAGGGCTGTAACGACACCTCTAAAGCTACAGCCTGAAATCTGGACTTTGATTTCACACAAGCTATTCACCCATGTGACTCCTCAGACTTCAGAACACATATTCTCATTCCTGATGTAAATCAGGATTAGACCCAGACCATTCTCATGGGTACAGAACAACCTCCCTCAGCTCAGTTTGCATTGTACAGTGAAATCTGAGACAGAGAATGGCCCCTGCTCTTCACAATTCTCTTTAAAGAAAATACATGCAGCCTCATTTACCTCATCCTCATCTGCATTTTCGTCTTCATCCTCAGACTCCAGAAGCAGTCTTCTCTTCCTCCGGAGACGTTTGACAGGTCTGTCAGCCTCATTCACCTGACAGCCACTGCTGGTATTAAGATTTCTACTATTTCCCCTGTTTCTGCAATCATCTGGAATGTCTCTTGTATCACTAAATATCCAAAATTGAAAACAAAATCAATTTAAAAGTGCAACAATATTCCTGCAGTATTCTCAGTGTGTCTGCACCTCTTTAGAAGAATGAAGATGCCTGGGCTGAGAACCTAAAGAAGTGACTCACATCTGCAGGATTCGCCAGATACCTATCTTTCAAAAGCACTCCAAAGTACCAGCACAGCTCTCACCACCAAAGCAGCTCATTTTTAATTTTGTCTTTTTACAGCTCTACAGAAAGTTAAGATATCATCCTTATTTGTAGTGGGACGGGGAACTGAGTCATCAAGCACACAACCAGCATTTCCTCAGGCTGGGAAGAGAAATGAGGACCAAGCCTCAGGGTAACAGGAAGGTCATCGGCAGAGCTGCGCTGGTGGCTCTGCTTCAGCCACGGTAACACTTGCTTCCAGGATTTCATTCTACTCACAGCAACACTTTTCTCTGACACAATGTTCTCTTTAAA
The DNA here is from genome assembly GCF_000700745.2 of Antrostomus carolinensis. Lineage (NCBI taxonomy): Eukaryota > Metazoa > Chordata > Aves > Caprimulgiformes > Caprimulgidae > Antrostomus > Antrostomus carolinensis. Next base: position 37,863 of record NW_010307182.1, read on the forward strand.
TATTTTTAAACACAGAACAGGAAGAATCTGGGGTTTTTTTACCTGTCCCTGTGCTGCTGGGAGCCCGTTTGAGCAGAAAACTTTCCATTCTCAAAGCAATCCATCAGCTCACAGGTTTGAGTATCGGAGCAGGGCACGCCTTCTCTGGGCACTGCAGAAGCAAAGGAAAAGATAAGTGTTAAATTGAAATGTTAGAACACCTTTCATGCAATTAGATCTATCAAAGTCCTTTACAAACTTTCATTAAGTGACCCTCAGTATCCCACTGTGAGGCAAGTCATTATTATCTGTGCATTGGCACACAGAAAGAATGTACCATCTCATAAAGAAAACCCCCTTCTATCGGTAATATTTTATTTTTGGAGAAACCCTGCCCCTTTAAAAGTGATAAAGGAAGATATAATCTCAAGGTTACAACCAGGACACAGTTACAAATCTTTTTTGATTTCTTTATTCCTAGTAACCCTCTAACTTGAAAGACAAATGTCAAACAAGTCCATCTTGTTTGGATACTTTTAATAAAGTTGGTTAAGTTTAAAAACTTTTGCTTTTATATATACTTTGTACATAAAATCATAGAATGGTTTGGGTTGGAAGGGACCCAAAGCTGATCCAGTTCCAACCCCCCTGCCATCAGCAGGGACACCTTCCACTAGACCAGGTTGCTCAAAGCCTCATCCCGCCTGGCCTTAAACAGCCACAGCTTCTCTGGGCAACCTGTTCCAGTGTCTCACCACCCTCACAGTGAAGAACTTCTTCCTAATATCTGTCCTTGCTGATGGCAGGGAGGTTGGAACTAGATGATCTTTAAGGTCCCTTCCAATCCTAACCATTCTATGATTCTATCTAATCTAAACCTCCCCTCTTCCAGTTTAAAGCCATTTCCCCTTGTTCTGTCATTAACTGCCCTTATGAAAAGTCCCTCCCCAGCTTTCTTGTAGCCCCTTCAGGTATTGGAAGGCCACTATAAGATCTCCCCGGAGATCTTACACATACAGAAATCTTACATACAGAAATCCTTCATAGGCAGCCTCTAAAAATAGCATGATTGACAGGAGATTAGAAACAATTATTTCTATATCTCAATCCTTCGTGTGAATGAAAGCATGGAAAGGTAAGGAGTAACTCCAGTGTATCATTTCTGTTTACCTTCTCCTATGATTTGAGTTCTTCCTAGTGCAAATTTATTCATGTTTGATATTTTAACAAAACACAATTGCAGTGGTCCTCATTACCAGGCATCTACACTATCCCAGCACGTACTTTCCTGAAGTAACCTGACATGCAAATCGTGCAGGGGGCTCCTAGGTATACATCATTCCTACTCTGCATTTAGTGGCACCATTTGTGTGCACTGGTTTGATCAATCCATTTTTGAATGCACCATTAAACACTTTAAAAGAAAGAAAAAACACACCACACAATCCAGAATGCTGAGATATGAGTCACTCCGCCTTCTGTTTAAAGCCATTTTCACAGTCTCCTTACCAGTACTTGGACTCACTCTGCTAAGACTATTGACATTTTTCATTTATATTTGATTGCTCCCTATAGCCCAATATGATGTCAGATGGTCCTGGCTGGAATTGGACTTATAGACTGCCTACACAGAGAGCACAGGCATGCCTGCTTGGATCACAGCTGAAAGCCTCTCCCTGTGCTGTCAGGGACCAATGATTCCAGGCAGGGAAAAGACAAAACAGGGAAAACATGCAAGAACTGAGAGTGCTCGAAGAGCTCTGCTCAATTAGAAGTCACACTGATCTATGGAATCCACTTGGACTAAATGGGTGTGAAAAATTCTTAGTGCCGAGGTGTCCACACAACAGCTGGTTCTTCACCTGATGGATTGACATCTCAGCTTGCACAGACGAGGAGAATGACCCACAATCAGCAGGAGCATAAGTGAGTGCCTCTAAGTGCAAGTGAATCTGCAGAGCTTACAATGAAATTTGAGATGAGAAAAGCCAGCAGGGAAGACAGGTACAAAGCCTTCCTACCCCAAACCAGAAATAGTCCCATCACAGTCCTGGGGAAAGCCAACTGGTTTGTCCTGGCAGGCAACAAGAGGAGAGATCATTATCTCCTCAAAGAAGAAACTCCCTCCAGAGGGATGTATGACCTCAGTGATGTAGCCCTGCCTTGACCAGGGATCCAGCATCACTAACAGACCTTTACAAAGAGTTAACGTCCTTTCCATAACTGCACCAGGATGCGCTGGTGATGTCGAAGACAATGAGACACTGAACAGGCTCCAGCTGCTGTCCTGTGGTGCCTCTGTGTCCCAAGCTAATTCTCAAGTTTCCTGCCACCATCTTAGAAGATCTGTTTGGATACAAGGCATCAGGCAAATCTATCAAGGGCTTGTGGCTATGCCACAACCACATGCTGTCACGTTTAACCAAAAGCATCTTTAAAACATGACCTCATGCTGGATGGCTCTTGGGATATGAGCTCTTTATCGTCACTCACTTTCTAGCACTGGTCTCCATTACTGCTCTCTGGGTGACACTCAGTCACACCTACTCACTGAAACAGAGAGTCATTTAATCAAAGGAAATAAGTGATTTACCAAAGTGAGAGAGACTTGCCAGCTTAACCAACCGAGTGGTCTGGAATGAAAGAGCTCAGAGGTTAACATAAATATTCTGGTTTGAGCTACTGGTTTCTGGATAAACAGAGTAGGAGATTTCTGGTTTCTGGATAAAATGGTTTCTGGAGCTACTGGTTTCTGGACAAACAGGGCTGCAAAGAACCAAGATATTCCTTGTCCATTACATCAATGTGCATGTCCACTAACATGCTTGTATTATCCTGTTAAAACTCAGTTCTTCCCTCATTTCAATTACAATTAAAACTCTTATGGCTTACAGTGTATCTCTTGAAATGAGCCAGGTTAGAGGAGATCAACCCTCATGAATGTTCTTAAAGACAACACTACTGGGGATCCATCCTGAGCAAGGAATGCCAGGTCAGCACAGCACTGTGCCATCCA
>NW_010307182.1:40881-43798 GCF_000700745.2 Antrostomus carolinensis
GAATCACGCTGGAAGCGCCTGTCACCCCTGAAAGAAGTCAGCTAAGGCACAGCTACCCCAGGAAATCAAACAGTGCCAGGTCCTGCAGCTCAGCCTCGTGCATCTGTAGCACAGCTCCAAGGCACTTCTGGCCTACAGCACCTAGCACCATCCCAAGCAATCCCCAAACATGGATGAGGAGTCAGCACGGAGCTGTGACGCTGCCCAGTGGGTGCAACCCCTCTGTTTTGGTGGCTGAAAGTATTTAATAAGGTATTTATGACCAGACCATTCCAGTCTCAAAGTTCCCAAACCAGGCAGCTTCATTTAATACAGATGCAGACTTAATTGCTGCCATGCCAAGTAAATCACTGGTGTTAAGAAGAAACATTGATGTCATCACTGAGCCACTACCCTGGAAAAAAGGGGCTCCAACTTCCCAGAATCACCACTTCAAGAGATCCCAGGATGTAAGTTAAAACTCAGCACGAGAGAGATGTTTAACTACACTGACAAATCTAGCCCAGATCGTTTCTATAACCACACTTACCTTCCACAAAGGCGAGCACAATGCCAGTGCCGGGCACTATTATGACTACGCAGTAATTACATTCACTCTAAATACTCCTAAAATTTTTGAAATAAGACAGTGACTCACTCCACACGCTGCAGCAGGGAGCACCACGCTACTGAAACACACATTTCAGTTAGACCTGTTCCTAGAAGCTTTTTCAGAAATTGTATCTTCTCTTCCACAGCAAAAAGCTCACCTTCCAAAACAGTGCTAGAGGCAGCGGAAGTGTTGATAGCGGCAGGAGCAAAGCTGGTTGGGTTGGCATTTACTGCTGAGGCTGCAAGAGTTTTTATGGCTTCTGCTTCAGTAATGATTTCTAACAGTCCAAACTCATTTAAACGGAACTGCAGGTAAGAGAAGAAAGCAAGCGAATAAGCAGTAGTAAAAGGGCTAGGAAGTGGGACAGGCAGGAATAGGATTCCCTGAGGAGCAAGTAGGTATTAAATGTACATTAAAAAGCATTAAAAGTAAGTAATAATAAAAGGGAGAAACACCCAACACAACTCTTCCTGCAAATGCTACCAACAGGCCCCCAAAAAACCCCCAACAATGCAATTTGTTGTCAATGAAGGAAAGTAACGTTAATTCTACCTGTTTTGGATCCCCTCCCCTTATAAAACCCAGACCTCTGAGGAACACGTCAGAATAAATACCCTCAGAAAAACAGTTTAACCCAAAACTCTGCTCTGATGGTTCAAATTTGTTGCCCAAGGAAGTTGTAAGTTGAAGTTGTAGATGCCCCCTCCCTGGAAGTGTTGAAGGCCAGGTTGGATGAGGCTTTGAGCAACCTGGTCTAGTGGAAGGTGTCCCTGCTGATGGCAGGGGGGTTGGGACTGGATGAGCTTTAAGGTCCCTTCCAACCCAAACCATTCTGTGATTCTATGATTCTATAAAATTCATCCAACAAAGCACAAGGAGTGCTGACTGCAGTGAGGACACACATTAACATCCCTAAAATCTCAGTGCAAGCAGGAATCACCCAGCTTTTGACAGAAAGGTCACATTCCAGGGAAGAACTTGTCCAATAGGTGCCCAGCTGGTGCTGGCTGGGTTTGAAAGACCTCAGAGCCCAGCGACAGCCAGGACTGTACAAACACAGCAAGCATCTGCAGCTGCAAGAGGCCAAGTGGTTCTCAACCCTTCTTCAGTGACACTTGACAGTCCAGTGGGAAATGAACTTCCCAGAGGAGCAGAGGAATGCAGGGATGGGCAGAGGCAATACTGTTGAAGAACAGCAGATACTGAGAAATAACTGCCCTTTCTTCGTTTGATAAGTTCCTCCTTGCACAGTGCCACTCATTAGGGAAAGTCAGAGCAGGGCCCTGACCCAAAGACAGAGGGCAGACTCCTAATTCCAAACCAACTGTTTCTAAACAACCTCAAAATACACCTCACAGAAGCCACAGGCAGCACAGGTACCAGTATGGTCAGTAGTCACAGTGTCCAAGCTCCCAGTCCCAGTTCCCCCAAGTTTTGACCCATAAGAAACCTTCAGTTTCTAGGGGTAGTTGCTGGGGTAGGTGAGGCTCCCACAGAGGTTCTGCTGGCACAGAACCATCCTCTGCTCCAACACAGCACCTGCCCACCAACCCTGCACACACACTGCCTGTCCTGCTACGGGCCAAGAGGAAATTCAGGTGCAGAAGAAGAAAACCCCTCCAGACACACAGCGAAATGCTCACCCCATGGGGTAGCTATGGAAAAGGAATTATATTTGGCAGACTTCAGACTCTTTAAGCTTAAAAAATTTCTTAGTCTATGAAGGAACGCTTCACTGGTCCAGATAAAATTATTAAAGCGTGCCAACTACTGTCACTGTGCATCTTTTGTTAGTCCCAAGCTACAAAGGCAACCCAGCACCAAAAAAAAATATATTTAAAAACCACCTTTCTGATGAGCAAATAGCTCTAAAGATTACTCACTCGCTCCTGGATCTTCTTTACTGTCTGCAATACGGAGCTCCTGAACTCCAGAATGAAAGGGAAAAGTCCAAGGCAGGTTTCATTTGCAAGCTCTGCTCCAAAGCTTTTATTCACAGCACTTTATTAGTTTGAGATCTTTTCTCAGCCACCCGTTCTTCACTCAAACCTGCTAAACCCAGTTTAAAAGCATTTGTTTCCCCCCTGAAGCAGGGCTCCTCATTGCACTGAGAAGCACCATTCTTCCTCTACTCCTGCAATGCTTCCTGGGCTCAGGATCCTGCCTCCAACACCCTATCAAAGCCTTATCCCAAATGTTCTTCCCCCTCTTCCCTCTTTTTCATCTGAACCCTGTATGTCTTTAAGCTTCAAAGATGCTGAACTTGCTTCTAAAAAGCTCACTTCTTCCTCTGCAGCCTTCAAGAGACAGAGCATCATTTTTATT
>NW_010307182.1:43810-47012 GCF_000700745.2 Antrostomus carolinensis
CAGGAAGCACTTATAAGTGCAAAGAAATTATAAGCAAAGAAATTATAAGCAAAGAAATTATAAGTACAAGTTTCCTGCAGGAGACCATCCAGTTGAGAGAAGAAACATCACTTTCCTGAAATGCCAGCAGAGCAGCAGCACAACAGTGTGGATCCCAAGGGTTCCTTGCCATGGCTGGTAAGGACAGCTCAGCATCCCGAGCAGAAGGTCAGTGGAAGGAGCATCTCCAGAGCTCTTCGTGCCATTAGGCAGCAGAGTGAGCACGAAGTGGAGCTCACAGCTGGAGGTGGGGAAGGGCACCAGTGTCATTGTGTGTTAGCAGATGAGTCTCTGGGGTACAGACACTCCTGCATACAAATTATCAGCTCTGATTGAGCCCAAACCAGTGAGGACAGCAGGCTGTTCTTTTCTCCTTTAACAATTTGATGATGTACCTGTCGCCACATCAACTGCTGATGCCCAGCCCAGGCTCCAGAAAACACAAATTTGCATTAGAAAAACAACGAGCATCTTTATTAACAGTCCCTGATCTAATGCTGAGGACTGGCTGATCCATGGAAGCACCTCCAGTTTCATCCCAAGACTCTTCAAGACAATATCCCTCATTCCCAAGTTCTGGAAATGCAAAACTCTGCTACTACCAGGACTGCACCTTCCTTTACACAAAGGGGTTCCATACAGTATGTTTGCTAATCTGAAATCCACACAAACCCTCCAGAAACAACCTGTCCTTCCTGAGAATTTGTTAAAGAGAATTAAGGAAACATTGGGCACGCAAGAACTGGAACACAGCAGGAAGAGAAGGGAAAAAGATTAAACAGCAAAAGCAAAAAAAATTATTTTTTTTTTTTTTAAAAAGAGAAGCATTTGGCTTTCTGCAGAAAAAAAAGTGTCTGGCATCTGAAGAATGAAGTGGCTTCCTGTGCAGCTAGTTGTCATGTTCCAGCTAAACATTTCTACCACAATCACTGACCGTGGTGCCCAGTGCTCTTATACTTGATCATCTAATATAACACAATATTATTTGGTGTCTTTCGGTCTAATAAATAACGTGGCACTTTGTTGATTCTCTACTATTATGAGGAATCAACAAAAGCAAAGATGCTTCTGCAAAAACCAGGACAAACTTTACTGCTGGTTAAAATAAAACCTGTAGCAGTCTATTGCTAAGCTCTTGTAAGAAGCAGAAGTATAATGACTTTGATTAAACATAGGGCAAAAGTCAGACCACTGCAACATCATCATCCAAAGGACCTCCTAGGAAGTCAGTGGACCCAATTCCACACCAATTTTATGGGATTGGAAACCACTGATCTTCAAACACTCCAAGCCTGCAAATTCATCCATGTTCTCTCAACATTTCCTGGCAGAAGAAATTTCCTCGTAGCCTAAGTGAGGTCTGACAGCCCATGTAGGAGACAACATGCACAAAGGGAGGAGGAGAAGGAAGGGGAAGATGGTCAACACTTGCAGAAGGTGGGGGTCCTGATCCTGAATGCCTGATGTGATACCAACAACCTGATTTTTCAAAGCTCTCAAGTCCCTTCAGCTCCAATTTATTTCACTTGAAATGGACTTTTTTCCCCCCAAAGTTTCAGAACTTGCAGACTTGAGGGCAATTTTATGTATTCATTTTCAGCCATCAGAAGTGCAATCAAACTGAAATAATAGTTGAAGGTAATGTGGAAAACAGTCAACAGACACTCACCCTCCTCCCTCTAACGTACTACAGCACGTTTGCAACCATCAGATCTTGGTTCTGATTTACACAAGAGCTGTGTTTGTCACTATCATGAATACAGAAGATACAGAGAGCTGTCAAAAGCTGCAAAAAAGAACCAATGATGCGAAAAGAACCTAAAGACTCAACCCCACAAATTGAGAAAATTTGTCTTTCAGAGAAAATGTCTTTCTCACGCTGGGCTGAAACTAACGGGATTTCTCGCCTGAGTATGTTGTGTGGACATTACAGAGAATTAAGATCAGGCCCATAACTTCTATCAGCAGAAAACAATTACTTAAACCACTTCCTGCCTTTAGAAATCAATTGAGCAAGAAATTAGAAGGGGAGAGGGAGTATCACCAGGCTTTCAGAAACATTACTACCGTTTCACCACTCCCTCGGTAACGCCAGCCCAGTTGTTTATAACAAAGTGTTTTCTCTACATAAATTTTATTTGCAAAACTACAGAATCTATTACAAATATTCTGTGCTGTCAAAGGCAAGGTGGCCACTCAGGTATTTGTGTTCCTTGGTTTCTTACTTGTATGTTGCTACCAGGCAAGGTACCAATGCCGTCTTTCCAGTCTAAGGCATTCAATATATCGCTGTCTGCTTTCGCCATGCAGATGATTCTCTCCAAGACATTCTGTTCCATCTTTCTGCTTAGTCTTTCAGCTCTTTATTTAATTTTAAGAAAGAAAACTAGGGTGTGAAAACAAAACAAAAACAACAAAAAAAGAGGCACAGAATAAACAGGCCTGTTGCTTATATATCACAAAGGTTTTCAGAGCAGTACTAGATTCAAAAGCTGGGGAAAAAAATGTCAAACTGGCATTTTTCCCCATTATAAATAAATATGAACAGAAAGTTAAGAGTGTTAAATATATGTGCAGTTTGAGAACAAAAAGATAAAGCAGGTAGTTTTAACATTTACTTGATTTGTATGATGTTTTTGCCTATTACAGTTCACTGGCAAGATCGTGGAGTCTCTGGATTCAGTAGGAATTTTGGTCTGGATATTGGCAGTACTGGGATTTTAAATGACAGAAACCCAAATCCACAGGTATAGGCACAAACTCAGCTACAAGTGCCGAGTCTGTAGAATGTGGAGGGGAGTGGCAGCATCTCATGGCTGTCACCAGGTCCCTCTAGACTGCTTTAACATCAAGGTTCCATGCTGAAAGTGCTATAAAACTCTTAAAAATGCTTAAACTCCACTTAATTGCTTTCATGTCCCAGCAAATAAACTAATGGCTCCACTAGAAAACTCAACTAAAAGCTGCACTACTATATGGGCTCCCCATATCCAATCACTCAACTATTTTTTGCAGTAGACATTAACCAAACACTGACCATAAATTAATTGTACATTCCTGCCCTTTAAATGTAACCTGAATATTTTCAATCTATGAACGTAACTAGTTGGTTTAGAGGAAGAAAAAGGAAGAAGAAGAGGGAAGGAAGGAAGGAAGGAAGGAA
>NW_010307183.1:0-2050 GCF_000700745.2 Antrostomus carolinensis
TCTATTCTATGATTCTATGATTCTATGTTTTCAAGAACCCTACTGATAGTTTGGCACCAGGCCTGTGAAATCATGCCCTTAATTTATCTTTGCTGACAGAAAAGATAAATGTGATAAAATATCAGCTCCTCTAGCAGGAATAGAACTAGTATGTTTGAGCCAATCTGGCGCCACCTTTTTACGCTCAATTCCTGGAACTGTGTCAAAACAATGTTTTATTTATTTGGGTGCAGTTCTGGACCCCATAATTTAAGAAGGATGTGAAGGTTTCTTGAATGTGTCCAGAGGAGACCAACAAAGCTGGTGAAAGGGCTGGAAGGAATGTCCTGTGAGGAACAGCTGAGGACTTTGGGCTTGTCTAGCTTTGAGAAAAGGAGGCTGAGGGGCGACCTCATTGCTCTCTACAGCTTCCTGAGGAGGGGAAGTGGAGAGGGAGGTGCTCAGCTCTTCTGCCAAGGATTCAGTGACAGGACACATGGGAACGGTTCAAAGCTGCACCAGGGGAGGATCAGACTGGACCTTATGAAGCATTTCTTTACCTAGAGGGTGGTCATGTGGTGAATGCCCCAAGCCTGTCAGTGTTCAAGAGGCATCTGGACAATGCCCTTAACATGCTGTAACTTTTGGTCAGCCCTGAAGTGGTCAGGGAGTTGGACCAGATGTAGGTCCCTTCCAACTGAAATATTCTAGTCTAGTCTAGTCTAGTCTAGTCTAGTCTAGCATAGAATGGCTTAGGTTGGAAGGGACAAGTTAATGAAAAAAATGGTTGATTTTTAAACCATGGCCTGGGGTTGGGGTTTTTTTTTTTTACAAAAATAATTTTTTTACTGTGAGGGTGGTGAGGTATTGGAATAGGTTGCCCAGAGAAGTTGTGGATGTCCCATCACTGGAAGTGTTCAAAGCTAAGTTGGATGGGGCTTTGGGCAAACTCATCTAGTGAAAGATGACCCTGCCACGGCAGAGGGGTTGGACTAGATGATCAAACTGAGAATGCTCAATTTCAGTATTATTTTTAAAAAGCTCAATATGTGAGAGAGAACCATAGGGAGTTTCTGATTTTTTCTGATTTGTCCACCAGACTGAAAAAGTCAACTGACTGTACAATTTCAATTGTAACTATTGAAAAATATTTATTTCTCTAATTTTGACCACTTTAAATAATACTGTTTTATTTCCTAAGTGCAAACCTACACTAAAATTGTATTAGTAACTTTGATTTATAACATAAGTCAATATAACATAATATAATTTGACTATAAATAATCCTTATTTAAACCAGGATTTTGCTTTGCTGACCCTCTGCTGCAAATCAGGCTCAGGAAATCTAATGTAAAAGAAAAATGTACCTCCAAATAATTGCCAGAAACAGCATCATGTATTGGCAAAACACCATCCAGACTTCTGCTGTTAACATTAGCACCAGCTTTCAGTAATTCTAAGATCACTTCAGTAAATCCTGCATTGGAAGCTTCATGAATTGCTGTCCAACCTAATAAAAGCAAGATGACACATGCAGCATGCATCTGATTAGGAAAGATCCACACAGATCACTAATTAGTGATTATACATTTTGCTGCATTCGTTGTTCTATAAGCAATGGATAAATCTAAGATAAATCTTATACAAACAATCATTTGGAAATGGTAAGGTAAATTATTTCCTGTTTAATGCAGTTTACTTTAGAGAAAAAATTATCCGATATTAATCAGAAAAATATTGTTTACTTTTCAACTACAGTATTAAAAATAATAAAAGAAACAAAGATTTAGACTAGAAAGACTCTAAAAACTCAGAAGCATAATATTAATAGTCTGAATTCTAATCCCTGTGGCATTTTATAATACCAAGTCTGCCTGCCATCCAGAATAGAATACCATCCATTCCGAGACTATAAAAACACAAATGTGTTATACATTTAGGTAGAAAAAAAGAAAATAATAATCTTCTAATCTGATTTTTGTCCTAATTTCCTAAGTAAATAAGATCTATGTGAATGTGCTTCACACGTGTATAATGTATACTCATGTGCATAAGCATTAGTTCTCCTGCT
>NW_010307183.1:2071-7542 GCF_000700745.2 Antrostomus carolinensis
CTGAAAATGAGTTCTTCAGCAGAGGAGCAAGACCTGATTAATGCCCCTGCTGAGAAAAAGACTGCATTAGCTCCATGCTGAGACACAAAATCCAGGGATTCACTGATTGTGCTTGCACTAGTTGAATTACTTCCTTTCCTCCTCACAATTATATCATAAATCAAGACTCCATCAATGTATTAAAATTACACAAATTATATAAAACCACATATACTACAAATTATATAAAATTGTGTCACAGAACAACCCCATAAGAGAGTAATTTTCAAACCTGTATAGTCCTGTTCATTGACACAAATTCCAGAAGATATTAGAGTTTTCACCAAAGACAAATCTCCTCTCCTAGCAGCAATATGCAGCCGAGTTTCTCCTTTTCCATTTCTTTTATTTTTCATGTTTCTCCCAGCGCTTGTATTACACGTACCATACAAAATTACATCTTCTTTTCTGGTAAACAGGGAGGATTCTAAACACATATTGGGTGTTCATTAGGAAACACAAAAAATGCTTCATTATAAACAAAGAATTAAGCTTCATAACTCACTTGAATTAATGTAAATGTGCGCAATACTGTTGCTTTAATTATTCAATAATATTAATTGGCTGTATCAAAAGGTTAGAAGGTACTGTCTAACAGCTCAGATAACAAACAGACCCTATGCAAAATAATTTACAATGCAAATCTAAATGACTTAACACAGGTACAAGGGATTAGATATCAATGAAAAAGGCAGTAAGACTGAAGTTTTATACTGTATAGAGGTAGGGAGTATGCTAGATTTCTCCATGGACTGTCTTCAAGTTACCAGGTATGCCTGCTAAGTATATAAAGTACATATATAAAGGTATTTAAGAAACTATACAAAAGTGAAGACTTGACCACCACCTCTTTTCAGTTCCTAATCCTGTATCAGGGAAGGGATAGGTTTCCACATCAGGCATTTTTCACAGCTGTGATGTGAAAAAAAACTGTAGACTGATTACAAATCTTTGACTAAAGTCTAGTAACATAGCTGAACTGCTTTTTAATTAAATCTGTACAAGACTGGACCCATAATTGTAAATAAACTTCATTTAATCCTTCTCTTATTGGTTCACAAAGCAAATAGCATCCACTTTAAATTTTATCATGTGATGATCAGATAAATTCTAATTCTGAGGCTGCAGGTAACAGACACACCAAATTGTTAAGAAATACAAAGAAAAAAACAAATTTTAAAAGTACTTATTCTGCATATAGAGTAAGAACAACCCTCTCCCCCAAACTGCTACCAAAAATACTGAGTGTATAAATCTTCAAAAGCTCTACCATGCATGTCAGCTTTTTTAAAACTCCTGTTCCTGCTGTTATAATGCTGTGCTATCACATTTTTTTAAAAGTTCACTGTGTTCTTTCTCTGATTTCTTTGAAATCTGTAATTTGTCCATAAAAAAGGAAAGTGTAAGATTTTAAATAAGCATTTTGTAACTCTTATCCATGTTTTTTAACTATTCCTACGAATAATTAGTTGCTGCATCCCAAGCATTTCCTCTTCTTATCAGACAAGCTGTCTTATCAAATATTTTCAGTTATCAGTATCCACTGCTATCAAACATCTTTCATTATTTGACAGCTGCCTTTCTTCAGGCTTCTCCCACCTTCTGGAAAAACTGCTTTTCCAAGGTTTACTTTAAGGTAAACTACTAAGCTTGTCATCCAAGATTGTTTGGAAGAACATGAAAGACATCCTGCAACTATATTAAAGACAGACATATAGTGAGGATATATCCAGGCTAATTTTAAACTAGCTTGTTCAGGCACTGCCACAGCCAGACTATGGCAGCATGGAGCTCACTGTAGGCTATTCTAACCTGTCAGAAAGCATTCAGGCTTTGCACCCTCTTTGCACCAGGGGTGCTTGGCCCACATCACATCAGCAACCAGAAGAGCTAAAGAGTTTCTTTTTAAACTGAAAACTGAGATTCTAGAGCACACAGAAAGGTCATCTTATTGAAATACTCCTCCAGTCTGAGACCTACTTTTCTGTAAGATGATGTATTGAGTTTTGTCTAAAAGCCTCTGAGTCTGAACTCCCAAAGCAATCATCTGTTTTCTGGTTCTTCCTTTTCTTCCCCTTTGATTCATGGGAGAATGTCCTAGAGACTCCCAAGAGACGTGGAAGAAAAAAAAGGTGTGTAATAGCCCATTAAGCTAATGATCCTGAGCAATATTGGCTGCAAGTGAACAAAAATAATTGCAAAGTTTTCCAGTTAAGTTGTCGTGTACAACAGTTTTGTTCGTAGTTGTTAGGAAACATTTGCAAAAACATAATGGGACATTGGTATGTGAGTCACAAAACACTGGTTCTCCATGTAATGCATTGCCAGGTGGGTCATGAGCAGGAAAGATCAGGAACTTGGCAAATACAAAATCTAGTCAGCACATGTACAAAGCTAAAATGGGGAGATTACAGTAACTAGCAAACAGACTAGATTAGGCTGCCATACCTCAACAACTTCAAGGATATCCTCCTTCAGAAAGACATTTGAATACTTCAAGATTGGTCTATGAGTAATTCTTTCCACAGATTAAACTATAAGAAAAGAAGCAAGCTGTCTGTACCTTCCTTCTTTATAAGCAAAATAGGAATGCTGAGAGTCTGTAAGTGACTGACTGTAGATGAAAATTACACTGTGTCATTTAGGAAGAGCAGATTTTTATTGAAGAGCAGAATAATGTAAGGAAGACCACTGGGACACAGGAACAACCAGATGAGATACAGAAGCCAGCTAATGAAGAAGAGGCATGAGACAGCAAAATATCTGAAAACCCCAAAAGTCAGAAAACATTATCCCATCATCCACTTTTTTCTGCTGCTATCTGAATACCATAGCTCCAAAGCTATTAATGACTTCAACTGTACAAAGGGCTATACTTTCTCGCATCACCTCTCAAACCACAACATTCTCCTGGGACGAAGGAAATAATTCAATTTTATCTGAATAAAATATCACCTGAAGAATCTCTTTTGAGAGGAAAAGTAATCTGTGAAATGCTATTCCAGAGGAGACTAAAATGTAAGATACATGTTTGGAATAAAGTTTTTAAAAAATCATAACTGTATCTATAGGAGACAAAAAATAGAAATGAAAAATTCTGAAAATTTATTAATGCACATAGACCTCATTATAAAGATTAAACAGGAATATAGGAGCTACAAAGAAGGATGTCTATAGGGAAAGGAATAATTTCTGTTCAGTGTTTATTCTTCGAATAATGAGCAGTGGATGATGACATGCATCAGATATCCCATGGATTTTTTTTCCAGAATGAAGTAAAAAAGGGTTCCTACAACAGGAGGAATCAGTTTGGAGATAGGAAAGCTAAGTACTGACACTGTCAAATCCTGGAGAGCAGTAAGGAACAAGAAGCACTTTACTCCTTTCCTTATCCCTTCAATTTACAAAAGAGAACATGAGCTTGCATTAACTCAAGAGAACTGGAATGTAGGCTGGGTTGAAAAATAGAAACCACTTGAGATGGGGAGAGGAAACAGTATTCTGTATAGCTGAAGGCAGAAGAAGACTGTAACTTATCAAAGACAAAAGGATCAGCAGACACAGTTTCCTGAGTGGTTTTTGTCATGTATTACAGGACATTGCAGAGATTAGCTGATGTGATAGTTTAACTTAGCTGGCAGCCAAACAAGACACAGCCACTCGGAGCCATCCCCCATCAGGGAATCAGGGAGAGAATTGGAGGGGTAAAGGTGAGGAGACTTGTAGGTTGAGATAAGAACAATCTAATAATTAGAGTAAAAATAAAATTTAAAAAAATAATAATAACAATGATAACAACTATATATAAAAATATATCAATGATGCACAGTGCAATTGCTCACGAGCCATCCCCCATCAGGGAATCAGGGAGAGAATTGGAGGGGTAAAGGTGAGGAGACTTGTAGGTTGAGATAAGAACAATCTAATAATTAGAGTAAAAATAAAATTTAAAAAAATAATAATAACAATGATAACAACTATATATAAAAATATATCAATGATGCACAGTGCAATTGCTCACGACCCGCTGATAGTGATCCCAGAGGAACAAAAAGGAACCCCAAAACCGAAATTGCCATCCTGGAAAAGCGAGCCCGAGCAATTCCCGAGAGAGTCCCCCCCTTTCTGGTCAGCCCTGGTTAATACACTAAACATGATGTAATATGCTATGGAATATCTTACTGGCATATCCAAATGTCAATTCTGGGGTTTGCTAACTACTACACTTTTCTTCCCACCCATTCCCCTAGTCGCTGCTCTTGCAAACTATGCAAGCACACTGTCCTTGTAAGTTACCAACGTTCTCACAACAATTCCCACCGAAACAAAAAACACAGCACTTTCTAGCTAAGAAGAAAATTCACCCTATTCCAGCAAAAAACAGGACAGTATCCACCCCTTATTCCATACCATTTACGTCATGTTTAGGTTCCATATTTTTTAGAAAAATTTCAATATATTTACATATATATATATATACACACACACACATATTATTCCCTTAGTTTATGGACCCTTCCTTCAAAATGTGTACTTTTAGTCTATAGCCTTCGGTTCCATCTGTCATGACAGCCTTTCAAGGCAGGAGAGATGATGTGAAGTTTGCACAGGCAGTGGAGTAGGTGACATTGGACACAGCAGGAGGATGGTGTGTAGTTACATGCTAAATCTGGAAGTTGTAGCTGGTATATCTAGCACAGTCCATGCTCAGGGTCTGCGGGCTGAAGACGTTGATCTCAAAGAAGTTATTGAGCACCAGCTCTGGTTCCATTAGAGTTCCTTCTTCATTAACCTGGGGAAATTCTTAATATAAAGCCATTAGTATAATACACAACAACCATAACAATGATGATATAGCAATTCATCAGCTATTTTCACCTAATATCAAATTCCCTTGAAGCACGCATTGGACTTCCCCATCCGTCTGCACCACCCACCAAGTACACCCAGGTCCTTGAGCAAAATTATTCCCATGAATGGGCTTATCTTTACCCGAGGCAGGAATAACACAGACTGTTTTTCTCAGCATATTTTTAATGTGAACCACAGGGACTCTATCCCCTTCTACAGTACATATAAGTCTTGATTGGGCAGGGCCAGCTCGGTTGGCAGATCCTCTGGTGTTGACTAACCAGGTGGCTTTTGCTAAATTTGTGTCCCAATGTTTGAAAGTTCCACCACCCATTGCTTTGAGTGTGGTTTTCAACAGCCCATTGCATCGTTCAACTTTCCCAGAGGCTGGTGCATGATAGGGGATGTGGTACACCCACTCAATGCCATGTTCTTTGGCCCAAGTGTCTATGAGATTGTTTCGGAAATGAGTCCCACTGTCTGACTCAATTCTGTCTGGGGTGCCATGTTGCCACAAGATCTGCTTCTCAAGGCCTAAAATGGTGTTTCAGGCAGTGGCATGGGGTACAGCATATGTCTTT
>NW_010307184.1:0-66772 GCF_000700745.2 Antrostomus carolinensis
CAAACCATTCCATGATTCTATGATTCTAGGAAATGTGCAGGTCCCTTCCAATCCCTCACATTCTGTGATTCTGTGTGTGATCCTAGTTGAATCCTGTACTATTTGCATTGGCTGGATGATGGAAATCTAACTTGTTCCCCCTTGACTGTGCTCCTCAAGTGATTGCTTTATTAAGTAAACCATAGAGGTTAGAGAATCCATACAGAATACATCAATACCTGGTTACATGGCTCTATTTCCAGTGTGGACTTTTTTCTTTTGATGGCTTATGAGAAAGGTGTGCATGTCCTTGCATCCCCTCATTTTCGTTGTATACCACTGCCTCTCTAGTATTGTTCAATGCAGTTGCTGCAGAGTTATACTGCACATGGAATTTGTCTTAGCTTAATCAGGAGTCATTCCATTGGCTTCACAAGAATTACATTTCTCTATGCTACATCAATACTCAATTGTGTAGCACAAACCTTTTGTGAACATCACACAATGCAGATGTCTCATAGTGCACTGGGGAGCAACAAACAGAAGAAAGGCTAAACTGAGCTTTGGAAATTACCATTAATTTATTTGCTCTTGTGATAATTATTTCATGAAAATTATGTATCATCTGTTACAGTTTGCTGCTTTTTTTTTTTTTTTTTTGTTCCTAATGGACACTCTTCAGATGAAAAATAAGTCCAAAAGTTGAATGCCTCAATTTCATGGCCAAAAGCTTTTCCTGACCACTTGTCATAGGTTTCTCTGTTCTTTCAGCCCTTGGATTCTCTTTGTGGTGAGCAGCTGCCTTTATTTTGTTCTCCTCCCTCATTGCCCTGTTCCTATGAGTTATACAACCTTGGGTTAACACACTTTGGAGGTTATGGGAGAAACCAGGAAAGCACTGGGGAGAGAATTGAAAAGATGATAGAAAGTCAGTGAGGAGGTTCTCAAAGAGAGGTATCAGGTCTCTGGAAGAAGAGAACTGAGATGATTAAACTTTAGAAAATAAAAAAGTTGGTATTTGAAACTTGGAAATCAACAGTGACATTAAATCCTTTGCGTATTCAACTTATATAAAATTCCACAAATTCAGAGACAGAAGATTGAGCATTTGACAGTATCTCACAGATTTCCGTCAGTCAGGTTGCCTGTTCTCAAGAGCAGAAAAATGTTGCAAATTCTAATGGCACTGTAGATTATCCAGGAAATTACTATCAGGCCTAATACTCCATTGCATTACTTATCTCCTCTGTCTACCCTTGCCCCGAGACATATATTTTTGTAGGTTGGATGTTCGTGTTTAATTTCTACCTGAAGAGGCTTTTGGAAGCTGGTAGAACTAGTGCATTTTGGTTCATCTTGAACTGCTTGACACTGTCTGCTTTAGTTGCAGCTCTGGCAGAGGGGAGAGGTGGAATTAACATTAAACCATTTTAAATTGTGGCACTTGACTAACTAAAATTATAGCAAAATGCTTTCTAAAGTATCTGGTGATATCTTACAGTCAAAAGTTCTAAATAGAATGGATAAACATACATTAAGAAGGAAAACAAGAGTGAGTGTTAAGTACAGAAAACAAGAGAGGTTGCTAAGTATAATTATTAAAGCTTGCATAAGGTGTTAGTGTTTTGTTTATTCTTCGGTGTTATATATTTAGGAAAGGAGGCTGAACTGTCACCTTTGTAACCAAATCACTTATCAACTGAATGCATTAAGTATGACACAGATCGCTTATATTGCATTTACATGGCTAATCTGTCTACCACATTCTGAGCTTTTCCCTACTCAGTCGGTGGAAGATTAGAGCCTTTTTTTTTTTTTTCATAATTGCTTTGTTAAACCACTTCACTGAAATTAGCATTTAAATAAGGGCAAATTGAGCACTGAACTGAATTTCCATGAAAATATGATAAAACCCAACCCTATACAATGTATGTAAGCAGAGATAGCTGCAGCATATGATGCTTTTGTTGAGCATGAAAGCAGCCAGGATACACTTGCTGTCTGGGATAGGGACAGAGTGTATGTGTGTTTGTATGGCTTGCTGATTTACCTGGCATCTCCAAAAACAACTATTAGCACAAAGTACTAATACATGTGATGGGCTCTTTTTTGGTCTGCTAAAATGTTTATGTATGTGCAGCCTCAATTTGGGATTCAACTTACTGCTTTCAGAGGCAATGATGAATAAAAAATTAGGGAGAAAGGGGGTTTAGCCTATGGCATTCCTTCAGTATGCTGTCTTTTATCAGTCTTACAGTTGACTACAGTTGAGTGAGAAAGTGATTTGTACCTTGGGGCTATTTGGCCAGCCTTTAAGAGAAGGTGAGTGCTTAACACACTGTGGGAGCCAGGCTTGCCAGAAGTTCCCTCACACTTCATGCACACTCACTCCCATGGCTTTTAAAAGAAACATGAGCCAACTGTATAGATGCAAAACCTGAACACTTCTGCAGGTCACCTTCAGTTTTATTTTGGTGGGAAGCCCAGGTTGGCTCCAAAGTGTCTACTCTGATTTCAAGATAAGGGTAGAAGGACCTACTAGAGTCTTCCAGGGAGGACTGTTCTCTCCAGGAAATTGGTATTCAATTCTCATGCTGGGCTCTGGGTCTGGTTTTTTGAACTCTGTAAAAGGCACAGCCTTGTAGTGCAATTCGGGATAGTCAAACATCATAACCCCTTAAGAAATGGTTTTTCCATCTCTGTCCCTTCCAGATACTGGAAAGATGTCCCTCTACTAAGACACGAAGGAAAGGGAACATGGTACAAAGGAAGGTGAAAGAAAGACAAGTAAAGTGATGACATAAATCAGAGAGAGGAGTGGGTGTAAGTACATGGTATGGGAGGAGGAGAAAAAGGAGAAAGGACATGAGGGCTGGAGACGAGACTCCTGACAGAATGCCTGCGTTGGCCAGAAAATATATTTTTCAATGTCTGTTCTACTGACTTAGAGTGATTGCTGATTTGAAGATTCACTGGAATTGCTCTAAAGAACATCAGTAAAATGACTCTTTGAACACTGAACTCTAGGACTCTTGGCCTAAAAGAGAAGCAAGTGGGAGTGAGGATGAAGAGCTAAGCTCTTGGTTCATGTTGCAAAATGAGAGTGAAATGGTACTTATCCTTATAGATTTAATTTATAAAATTTGGTACATTTCTAGTCTACATCCATAAATTTGAATGAACATTTCTCTTTTACAGTGGAATTATAAGAGAGGCGCATTTGCCATGTATGCTTTTAGAGCCTAACCAGTTCATTAAAGATTCTTTAAACAAAGGCTGATTTCTAACTTAGGATGCTAAGCCAGCTGGTGTTCTGGTTGAGGCTCTCAAGCTTTTGGCCAGCATAGGTGGTTTGAGATTTTTGATTTTATTTTTATTTTTTCTTTTCAAACACCATTGGTCATGCAGTGTTGCCAATGTGAATGATATTTCCAGGAGCAGGTGAAGCAGCTATTTCAGACCCACTGGTCACTATGGATGAGAAGCAAGGCTTATGACATTTCTGTTTGTTTTCAAAGCCTCCTATTCCCAGAGCAGTGTCCCCTGTGCTGTGGTAGTGGGAGATGTGGAGCAGAACCTAATGGGGCCACTCTCAGCTGCTTCTGCCTTTCAGACAAATGGACAACAGGCTCATTCTTCTCCCAAAACAGAGAGTTTTGGAAGCAGCAGAGTGAGATTTTTAAAATTTCCCACTGTGGTAAAGCACCTTTTCTCATGGAAAGTTCTCATTCAAATCACAAACTCTGTGCAAACACCTGGATGTTGCATTCGACTGACATGTATGCAGCTATTTGAGATTGACCTATATTCCATCTTATTTAGCTGTTTTTCACCAGGATTTCAGTAATGAGCTAAACTTGTTTTTATTTTTACTGTGAAGCTTGTGGTTTTTTGTTTTATTTTAAATGTAACTTCCTCTAGTTAATGTTTTCTTGCGGGCTTGTTTACATATCATCCCTATACATTGCAGTTGCTGAACATCTGTCCCTTCAGTTTTCCAAGTCTGCTGCCCTATTTATTCATGAAAGGAGGCAGTAGTATGATTCTTCAGCAAGATGAAGATCATGGCACAGCTGTGTGGGGTCACACCGCAGGGCTGTGTAGCACAGTACTTTGTCTAGTAGTGGCTTTCTACAGAAGGAAGGAGCCAGGCTGCAAGGAAGCATAGGTCTTTCCAATGACCTTCAGTTTAAGGATCTTGACTTAGAGATGGCATTGAACTCTTGACTATTCCCCAATGACTCTGTTATCTGTTAATCTATTTGGTAATCTCTTTGTTGACCCATATATGCTCTTGGCCTCCAAACATCCTTTTGCAATGAAGTCCACAATGTAATGATGTAATGTGTGATGTGAAAAAACATGACTGAAGGGAAGGAGCGTCAAAAGTTGAGATTGATGAAAAGCCTGAATAATACAGGTATCAGCTGAATTAAACCTTTGTAGATCTGCTTAGTATTGGACTCCAGATGTGATTACAATTCTGCTCTCACTCTGATTTTTATGCTAGTTTGGCATTGTCATTTTTAGGTGAGATCAAAACTAGGCTGAAATACTTCTAAGGGAAGGCAATATCCGATGTTTCTGATGAAAAAAATAAATTGGCTCTTGGTGAGAAATAATGCAATGCTTGAGAGATGACTTCATGCAAATTTAAGGAACATCTGAAATCTATGAAAATAATCGAGCTTGTGTTCTTTCCCTTTCATATAGGTACCCATGAGTTTAATTAGAAATAATGTTGAAGTCTTAGAGTGCTGCAGTTGTGATAAGAGTTGATGTATTAGGCTTTGATATAGTTAGTTTCAAGAAATTCAATTAATAATTAAGGTGTTTGCTGATATCAGTCATGAAGCACATTCACAGGCAATTATTGCATTCTACATATCTGATTTAGACAAAAACACTTGTATGCCTTTGCTTTAATCCCTTGTTCTGTAGACAAAGGATGTGAGGTGTCTAACCAGAGAAGGAGGGGTGGGAGAGGCAAGAAATGCCAGCCAAATCTTAAGCAATTTAAGCAAGGTACCCGGTCAACCTGTTGGCATTGCTGTCTCATACAAGAAATGTGCAATTCTGCAAAGTTGAGTCTCTTTTCCCCCTGTGTGAATGGATTGCAGTAAGAAGCTGTAGACTGTCTATAGATTTCATTCCTGTGAAAGTGAAGGTCTTTTAAAATGATCTAGAGCCATCCTCAGTGAGTATAAAACAGCAGAATACCACTGGAATCGGTGGAGCCATGCCACTTTATTTTGTCAGGATCTAACAACTTCATTTTTGTTAAATTCTTCAGTTTTGCACCATGTCATACATTTAGATCATTATCAAAGGTGAAGGCTTTCAACACTTTCTCCTCAGTCTGTGAACAAGCATTTTGTAAATGCTGCCTTCCTGCTGTATCTCGCCTCCAGCCCCGTGCACATACATTATTTTTTCTTCTTTTCATCCATCACCTACCTTCCCTTCCCCTTGTCCCCAGTCCCAAATTTCAAACCAGGGCCGTGCTTCTTTTGTTGTTCAAACTGAAAACATGAGCTCAGGTATTTATAAAATACCTCTGACAATTGCATCAGCCAAAGTTCTGCTGGTACAAGGGATGCAGTTGCTGCTGTTTGAGGATCTCTTAAGGTGGTAAGAGGGACAGCAGATGTTCATTTCTGCTGCTTTCACTGTTTCTGTCCCACAGTGTTACTGGACATGAGGGTTTTTTTGTAATGTAGCAGTGTATGAAACAAAGCTGTATATTTGAAACAGGTTTCCTGTTGTAGGCACCCAGTGGTGATGTACCCCACAGTGGGTACCCAGGGGCTTCAGATGAGTTGGGAAGTACAGGCAAAGTTAATGCCAAAGTGGGCACCCCAGTAATTGTGTTTTCTGAAGTGTATGTTGCATGAAATTCCTGCTACTATAAAAATACTGAGTTGCATATCTTATAACTGCTGGCTAATGAGTCTCTTGACCTCCTGCTGTCATGCTAATGCGACTGCTCACTTGGAACCTTCATGAGACAATAAATTACTCCTTTTCTTAATACCCTTTTACAGATTGCTGCTATCTCTGTAACAGAGACTACCTATCTCATTAATTTGTAATTATAATGAAATATTAGAGCCTGGAAAGTGGCATGTGAACTAAAATACAAATAGAGTAGATGTACTGCTGCCAAAAGGCTATATAAAGTCAGTTAAGCTATATATTAATGTAGTTTAAGAAATGATTTTATGCTTTGGACTCCAGTATTACTTGGATCCTTCCTTATATACAAGTTAGAGTAATGTAAGGGTAAGTGTAATGAAGATGTGGTCTTGCATATGTCACATACAGAACCCACACACAAAATAGAAAATCTACAGTACAGGAAGTTTCACATGTCAATAAACTGAAGAAATGCTGTTTCCTGTCCTAAAGTTTGATACATGTGAATATCATCCCAGGGGAACTTTTCTCAAGAATTCTTTTTTTTTTTTTTTTTACTAAAATTTGGCTTGTGAAACAAAAATACAGTGCAGAGACTCTTACCAAGCATAGGTAACATAGTAACATTTGAAAGCTTTTTCAGTTGGATTAAATATTTATAGACATATGTAGGGACTTTGCATAAAGGGCCTGAACTTGGAATGCTGTATTGCTTTAAGAAATACTTTTGTGTGAATTCTCTGTGAAACACATGTGATTTGTTTTATAGGTAAACCAAGTAATTTTGCGAATGTGACGTTTAACAGGATGAATCATCTAAGCAAGGAAGTCCAATTTTCTTTGTGGTTTTGGGACTGACATAATTTTGTCATTCTAAGCACTAATAGTGATATATCTTTTATTCAGTACACGTTTCTAGATAGTGCTTTTCAATGGAAGCCGATGCTCCTTTTTACACAGGGAGAAATGCAGAGGGAGCTTGCCCAAGCCAGTGTGGGAGACCAGCTGCAGAGCAGGATCACGGCAAGGGTCTCCAGAGCCCTTGTACTGTCTAGTTCACATGGATTCTGGTGGGTTTCAGGTTGTTTGCTTGGTTTTTTAACAATAAACCCTTTATCGAGCAACAAACATGTTGTGAATAACTTAGTAGTTACCTTTGCATAAAAAACCCCAACACTGGGGGTGTTGTGTGGCTATTAATCACTTACTATTTTGGTTCAATTTTTATCACTGAGATTTGTTTGTGGGTGCAGAAAAGAAAGGAAGATTTAGTACTTTTTTTTTTACTGGCAGTAAACTGCTTATGTGTCTATATATGATTTAGACTTTCCATTTTTTATCAGTACTTAAGTTTGGATTGTCAGAGCCAGAACAAATAGAGGGGAATGATCTACCTATGTCCAAACATTTTTTGTTCAGTTCCTCTGTCAAGGGTTAGGAATAGGGTTCTTTCATATCTTGTGTGTTTTGCTGGACACAGAGAAATATATCAGCTTTTCCACAATTTTTTTAACAAGTCTGAAAATATTCTAAGACAACACAGAAAATCCTCTAGGATATTTACCTTTTGTCTAATTTCTATCTGTTTTTTTTTAATAAAAAGTAAATAAATCTTATGCTGGTGATAGAAAACATCCCTTTACTTTTTTTGCATTGCTCTTGAATTGCAAAGCCCCAAAAGTGAAGGATGAAAGGAACACATGGAGTTAATGATGGGAAAGTGTGCAGTGCCATCTACAAAGGGGCCCCGTACGACCATGTGCTGAGCTTTCAAAGGGGAAAAAAATACTAAAAGCCTACTCCATTTCCAGTCTGATCCAGTACCCTTGAAGCAAACTCTCCCACTGATAGGAAAGAAAATTGAAATGGACCCTTAGGCACATCAGATGTAACTGCACTCACAAAATCTCAGTAATGAGAGAGAACCAGTTTAATGACACATCTAATTTTCTCTCAATTTCAAAATATGTTTCTTTTTAATTTTGTTAGTACCGATTAAAGGCAATCCAACAGGCAAATATCCTTCTATAGCTAATGGCTGATTAAATGTTATTATGAATTTATGCTCAATGATGGTACACATCTCTGTGTGTCAGTTGCTTACTTCTGTTTGAAATTAGAGTAAATCATAGTGGTATTTACTACTGGATATAAAATGAAATTTATTGCTGCAGCATTACTTGTAGCAGAGTAAAAATGAGTCCCAGGTACAGCATTCTCCATAGCTTGCAATTATTTTTGCCCCACTAACTGATTATTATTAAATGTCTGACCATGTCTGTAGTAGTCCATTGAATTGTCAATCTCTTTCCTTCCTGGGATATATCCACTTGCATTGGTTTTAGTTGCTCACAGCACTGTCTTTCATACAGGAGATACGGAGCAGGCTAATGCGGAAACTGCTGATGGCTGACCTTGCTGCCATGGGAAGGGTTGCTGGATGCTTGGTGGCTTGTTGGGTTCTGTTGGTTTGGCTTTTCCTCCATAGTAGCTTTTATACATTCCTGTTAGTCCTCTTTCTTCTTGATGTCCACAGGGGCAAGATTGAAGCTCTGAGGAATAATAGGAAGCAAACTGTTCTGAAATACCTTTGATACTACTACTTGAAATCTTGAGTGATTCTGAGTACTTCCTAAGTACTATAGTTCTTAGTTAATAGATGGATTAAATACACGTAGCCTGAATGGGATACTCATTTACAGAGATTTCAACTGCCACCCCTGCCTTGGAGCTGTAACAGGAATGTCTTTCTCTTAAAAAAAAGCAAAACCACTTCTCACTTACAGCATCTGCACAAGTGCTCAAGAACAGCTTTTGAATATTCAGACCAGGAAGGATTATTTTTTTTTGGATTTCAGTTTTACCTGCCTTCACATGGAAACTAGAGAAGGCCAGGAAATTAGATATTGCAGAGGGTCTGGTACATGCAAATTCATTTTAATGTATTGTGGCTTTAATGTTTTTTTTGATAGATGATATTCTGCTATTTAAAGCAACTCTGTACATGGCTAAGAAAGCATATGTGAGTATGGAGAGGGACAGGACTGCTGAAGGATAGGGGCAGATTTCATTCCCAAGCAAATTATTTTATACCAGCTGACTCTCCTCTTGAGCTCATTTAAATGGGCTGGAGCAAATCACATGTTTCATATGGTTAAATTGAAAATTGCTTCTGAGATCCCCCCAAAATTCCGAAGCTTCCTCTTGAGTATTCAGTTAATCTCATATATTATAATCTAGATGGCAGCAGGGTGGGGAGAGAAGAAAGTTACCTCTTTCCATTAAGTGTAATTTTTCAGATCTACCAAGTTCAGACAGACCAGCTGGATGACAAGCACTAATCTATAATTTTGTCTCCATTCATGGGTTGCAACGGTATAGTCCTGTGGCTGCAAGCTGGCAGCTGCCTTTCATCTCACTGAGCACTCTGCCTTCATGACATTGTTAACAGCGTCCTTGCCTTTGACAGTTGTAGCTGCACAAGTTTATTCAACTTCAGTCAAATGCAATGAAGACACACTTGTGTCACTGCTTGACCTCAGTTGTGTTGTCCACCAGGCTAAGTAAAATCTCTAGGCTCCTAGCCTTTTATTGCTGTGCTTGAATAGAATGAAGGAAGAAGTACTTCTTTATGGTCTGAAGATCAGCTGAAGTCTGATTTAAAGGCTGTCAGTTTGATTTCAGGCTAGTGATAATGCTTTTAATGTAAGATCTTGCTCTGCACTCCTGCTTTTTTGTTGAACTATGATAAAATATTTGCCTGAATCTGCAAAATAGGTGTTTTGTCCAGCTTCCCTCTCAGGAGTACCTAAATCATTACTCACAGAGGCCCTGATTTAATGAAGTATTTTGATTCTAGTGGAACTTCAATGGATGAAAAAATGCTTTGCTGAATTAGGGTCTCCAGTCACAGTTTTACAAAAGGTAAGGTGCTAAAGGAGCTAGAGCAGTGGAGAAGATAGACCTGTCTTACTGAATTTTCTTCATTGAAACAAGTATTTTTTGTTCTGCAAAATAAATGATACTGCTTCTTAAGTGATACAGACTTCTTTACAGAGAAGTTGATGGCATTGAACAACATGCACTGGAGAAGTGATGAACCTTTTTTTGAGTACAGTGAATACATAAAGTTTCTAGTGCTTCTTGAAAGCTGGCCATTTGTTCAGGTGACATTTATCAGCATTGGAGAAGAGCAAATTTAGTTACCAGTGTTAAAAAAAATTAGTGTACAGTTAGTGTTACTTCTTTGAAAATTCTCGTAAGAAAATTTCTATAAGAAGCACAGATTAAATTTAAGCAGAGGTTTATTGAGCATTTTAATAGAATTAGGCAACTTTTCAAGTCATTTTTAAAAGCAGTTGCAGTTCCATCTTCGGAGCAGGTGAAACAATAATAAATACTTATTTGATCTGTATCCACAGAATTGGAATAAATACAGAGTAAAAGAACATACTTGTTATATTGCAGATTCTTGACTTTGCCAACTGTGTTTTTTGAGCACTGGATGTTATTTTCAGGTGCTCTGATTTTTCACCCCTTTATCCAACAGGGAAAGCCCAGTTGTGCTATTCCTCTGTGCACAGAGTTGAGGAGGATTGTCTCCTGTAAGTGATCTACTGAAGCTCCAGTATGAATGAATACACTTCAAGTAGAGTAAGGGATGTAGAAGAAGCTTCAGACCGGGGCCAAACAGTCTGTTCATAAGTTTCATGTCCTTCTGAAAGGCAAGCAATATGTGGGGAAAGGCTTTGTCCTCTTTTTGCCTTCACACGGTACACTTTGCACAACAGCAACCAGCAAGTGCAGGACTTGGACACTCTGATTTTCTCTGCTTCTTCTGTGAGCACTCCTAGGATTCCTCAAAGATTCCTAATAATATAATAATAAAAATACACTTGCCCCCTGCTTTCTGCCACAACCCAGACTGTTTTAAGACACAGTGGGAGGGGATATCTTTTAGCCAAAAATGCTTAGCACTCTTTGATGTGTCCTGTACACTAAAAGGCTTAGGAGAGGCAATGCCTGCCTGCCTCCTGCTCTGTGTGAAGCGATGAAAAGCTCAGCTGGAACCATGACATTAATGCCAGTACTTTATTGAGCAAGAAGAATATTCCAAGCTTCCAGCATCTGTGGGTACAGCTTCAAAGCTGTGCAGAGTGCAGGTAATGCTCAGTGATGCTCTCTGAACTGGGTCATTAGGTGACTGCAGTAAACGAGGCTGTTCAGAAACGTAACCAACACGTGCCACTCACGATGGGCTGGGAAGAGCAGAGGTGCACTGGAAATGTAGCCTAGAGGGAGAGGCTAGCTTTTACTGCCAGTGAAATGCCATGGTGTATGAGTTTTGACTGCAAGGATTGCTGAGAAATTAAGATTAAAACCAGTAAGCTTTTGCCCAGTGGGAGACAGACCAGGGCTGAAGCAAGATAAGGACAGGAAATATTATGCAGAGGGAAGCATAATTCAGAGCTCTATGAGGAAAATGGGTGGGGGGCAGGGAGGAGAGGGAGACCTTGCTGATGAACAGCTACTTAGCTGTGCTACGTGTGCTGAGAGGAAAAGGGAAAAAGACAAGCCGTGTGAAAAGAGATGCCATGGCTCCAGATGCCTGGTGCGTTGTAACACCAAATGTCCCTAAGATGCAAGGGCAAAGGGACTTCTGAAAAAATTAATTAGCAGAGCACTTTTTTTGTTAGAGAGGCACAATATGAAAATGCTTAATACTGTATCAGAGACTGTTGCTAGAGAGAGGGGGGTTTTTTCACCTGTTTGCCAGAGGGACTGGATAAAGCTATAGCAGAATGACCTGCCCCAGGTGCTCCTCTCTAGGCTCTTCCAGCTACACCCAAGTTGCTTTTCCCAATTACAGACAAATTTCATTTTTTATTTTTGTGTAATATTTGCATGCTCTTTCTCTAAATGGTTATGTTTAAATATTTCTGGTTTAGGGGAGGTGGAGACTGAGCTTAAATAAATTGATTGAATTCTTGCCCTAGGAGCTATTTCTGTTGGTCTGGCAAGAGCTTGACTATTTCTTTCCATTACAGGGGGGAACATGCTCTTGTTTATGCCTCTGCCTCTTGTCAGAATAGGTAGCTAAAATGATTATTTTTCCTAAGAGTATTAGCGAGCATGACAAAAATACAGGGGTGGGAGATGTACAAAAAAGAGAGAAAACATGGGTAACCATACAGGGAGGAAGGCAAGAGCTGCCAAGGCTTTTAAGAGCTGTGGCCCAATCTTAAACTTATACAGCATATTTCTTTGGAAAATGAATGAAATCTGTTGTTTAACACCAGTGTATAGCACTCAGGAGGTATTGTGAAGAAGTATCTTCCGGGGGCTCTTGTAAACAGAGTTTGGGGTTGCCTTACTTGTGGGTGCTGAACACTTAGTAGTTTTTTTTGGGATGTTACAACTGAAGTTTTCAAAGGGCACAGTTTCATTTCCTGCAACAATAGGATCTGAGGGGGAATGGTGTGTTGAAGAGATGTAAATCATAAACTTGCAAGCATGATTTTTTTTTTTTTTTTTAAATACTGTAGTGGTACTTATGGATGAGGTACTGCAGCACTACAAAAAATTGTTTTGCTGCACACAAAGGACAACAAGATCTACGGGGAGACTGAAGTGCCGGATTCTAGAAAAAATGACTAAATACCATAGAAAATGAGTTGTAGAGCATTTGACAAATCATGCGGATAAATTTTGAAGTGTAATTCTTTTGTAAGTAAAAACTTCATTGTTGATCAGTAAGCTTTATAGACATGAGATTTTAATTTTCAGAAAATCTCTCAATGAAATGTGGTTATCATGTTATATTTTTGTGCCCTCAGATGAGGCTTAACTTCATCTTATACTTGATACCGATTAATGAATCGTTCACTATACTGCAGAGTCTCACTAAAAATTGGTTGCTGCACAAGCACAGCTCACAGGACAATCTGTTACCTCGAAAGTCAGATAATAACACCTTCAATAATAGATGATAACACCTTTGCAGCACCTGTCTATGCAATATGCAGTTTGTTAGATGTAACTGAATAGTGGTACTTAAATTTTTACACCTCTGTTAAGGAAAAAAACCAAAACAAAACGTGGGATGAGATGAAAAATAACGAGGTTTTAGCCCAAAGGACAAAACCCTTATGCTCATACTCTACGTCTGTAAATTATTGTCTTGCTGTGAGTTTTCATAAAAATGGTGTTTTCCGATCTACTGTAGATTTTAATTGCTCTGAAAACAAATGTGTTGTGCCAGCTTGCAGACAGAATATTTCATCAAAGTGCAAGCAAGCCCTATAGCACAGTGTATAGATAGTCATTACCTTTTGAGGCTCAGAGCCACCTGTGACCACCTGCTTTCTCTCAGCAATATGCCACAGTACCTCAGGCTGCTAATTTTGTTTTCAAAATAATGTGCTATTTCTGTTTTGTTAGGCTCTTCTCCTAATTTTGTTAACACAGTAAGTGCAATTAAGGGGCGAAACAGAATATGATTTATTAGTAATGCCAGATACATAGTGGTCTGTAAACAGGATCAATTGCATATTTAACTGATGCAAATCTGTGTACTTAAATTCCTCCCTACCAGATACATCTGACTTTCTTTTACCTCTGCTTAATACATTAACAAGACTTACTTTTAATGAACTGGGTAACTTGGGAGGAGCAGCTATCCTATGAGCTAGTGAATTTCTTGCCTGGGTAGCAATCCCACTGCAAAAATATATTGTATGAGATTGAGCACCACAACTATGTGGTGGGACTGAAGGGTGAGAGTTGCACACAAACAGGATCTTTTGTCTGCCTGTGCAAGAGAGGGAAGCTTTCTCTTCCATAGGCTTGGCGTATCCTGAACATGGTTCACCTACCGCAAGATGAAGATTCATATTAACTGCTGCTGCACCTTCAGCACTAAATGTTCTGGCTACAGAAATGTCTTTGAGTGTTAAATTAGCTGTAGCTAATGACAGACAATTCTCCTGAGTTTAGCAGAGCAGTTTGAAATCCAAATTTTATTTTCAGTCCCAACAGGGAAGCTTGAGGTACAGGGGTTACGACCAGCCAACTAGTTAGATTTGAAGAAATCTTTCAAATAGACAAAAGGAACTTTCAAACTGCAGAATAATGATATGTACCTTCATTCTTGCTCCACAGATGGACAGGATGCTGCAGCTTTTGCAAAAGACTGTGCTGTTGGGGAGATCAGACTAGTGCCCCCAAAATCCTGCCTGTTGTCTACATCCGTGCTTCCTCACTGCTGTGCCATGGTTCGTGAAGTCCTGCTGCAGACAAGTCCTTGTTTTCTCAAGCAGAGACCAGAAGGATGCTTAAACTCATTGAAGTGGAGAGCTTGTTCTTGCAAGAATACCACTTTGCATAATCCAGATTCTGCATTTTGCCAGAGTTTTCTCTGTAAGCGGATGTTATTGTATCTGGATCTCACACTGGTGGGTGCAGCCTCTAGGATTAAGCTCTTTTGACTGTTTGTCCCTGGAGCACAACCTAGACTGGAGACCCTGTGTGGGACCTCCTCTGGCACCATCTTTCCATTCAGCATGTTAGACTGGTGGATCCTGGGAATACTCTGATCCACCAGCTTCTACTCCCTCTGTTAGCTTCCTTGCTGGCTTTTTTTTTGTTGTTGTTCTCATGGACTGAATACAGACATTACTTGTCAGGGCTGTGATTGTGCTGCCAGGCCTTGAGTGGCCTGACCAGCCTTGCTGGGGTCCTCTGTGAGGACCCAAGTTTCAGCAGGTCTAGGCGTGTGTAGGGGGTGAGAGGATGCCTTGCTGGGAGGAGAGGCAACTGTCCTGTCCTGGGGGCACATATAGCCCCAAGCTGCCTCTCCTGAGGCCTTTTCCCACCCCCAGCACCTTAGGTGTGGGTGTGCCTCCTGCCCCAGCTGTAGGGTAGGTGTGCTGATTTCTAGTCCCCTCTGCCCCTGGTGGACATTGAGCCTGTTCTGTAGTCATCTATGTCTCTTTCTGTTCCTGACTGGACTGTCTGGATGGACCAGAGACCTGGTTCATTGCCCACCACATCCAGGACTGTTGATGGACGCTGGGACACTGGGCTTGGACTCTGAGGGATGCTGCCCTGTTCGTGAAGGCTCTGTCTGCACTGGTCACCCCTAGCTCCCAAATCACCTTTCCTGATGGAGCAGCTGGTGCTTGCTGCTCTCGGACAGTAATGCAGTGCTTCCTGGTGTTGACTGCACAGTCTGCTAAACCAATAGAGGAGGAGGCCTCATTCATCGTGACTGGGAGCAAGGCTTGGGTAGCTGGTAAGTAGAGTGCTTTATCGATAGAATACATGTAGCTCTTCTCTCCCAGGACTGAGCTGTCTGAAGGCAGCAGGGCCAAGAGGTGCTGTGGGCAGGTGTCATCAGGCAGGGTCTGCCCCTCATTGCCCATCTGCAAAGTGCTCGAGCAAGGTGGTTGGCAGACCAGCTTCAGCACAGCATGGGCCACGCTGTGCCTGATCAGAGTGTGCTGGTGCTTGTTTGTTATCTTGTGTTTTATGCCTCTTTATCTTTCTATTGAAACCCATCTTTTAATACAGGGTGTGTGATTTTCTTCAGGAGCTGCGTAGTTGATAAACTTCAGCAAGTTCGCCCCTAGTCATTAGGAGAGGCTGTTTCTTCTTGGTGAAACCCTGCTGCATTTATTGTTGCTATCTATGCTTCACAGTAGTGTGCAACACTCATGAAAAGAGGCTATTGAGTGATGAGTGTGTCCTTTTCCTTTGCTTTATTTTCCTTTTCTTCATGCGCTTACCATCTTCATCTTTAGAAAATTGCCTACTTATCTCCCAAACATAGTTGCATTCTTTGCTTAATGTCCCTCTTCAGGAACTTATTCTGTATGGAAATTACCCTGTACAGGAAATAATTTACCTTTAACTGTCATCCTTTGCAATTCTCTTATTTTTAGATTGTTTTCTTGTGGACTTTTTTTTTTTGCCAGCTCTTAGAACAATGAGGCTGGATACTGCTGGCATCCAATAGTTATGACAAACTGTGCGTTGGTCTGATGTGCTCCAAACCATCTGCTTCCTGGGATGGCTAATTCTGGCTAGTGTTACTTCCAGCTGCGGAGGAGCTGCAGCCCCAGATTCTGCTGGGGAAATCAAGGGCATGAGGACAAACCCCAGCAGGAAGTTAAATTAATGTGAAGTACAACAGTACCCATTTGAAGATGCTACCAAAATGGTCAGCCTGCTGTGAAGCATTGGAGTGGCTCAGACTGGAGTTTGGGTCTTTGTGACCATAATTATTTTTTCCCTGTGAGATATGGGTTTATTTTTTTAATGCTGATCAGAAGAATAGGTAGATTTATCATGTTAAAATCTAAAGATATTGGAGGAGGCTGAAATCCTTTTTCCAAAGCATTCCTATTACAAGGAGCAGACCCTCAGCTAGCTGTCTGTTGTGGGATTGTATGTCTTTTCTTGTGAAGATTTTATTGGAGAGAGGCCCTCCATACATTGCAGTCCTGACTGAGCTATGGCTGAGATGGAGAGATGGGGGCTGAAGACTCTGTAGTCAGCGCAAAAGCCTGGATTTCTTTGTGTCACGCTCTGAAACACATAACCAGAAGTATTCAGAGCTTGTGAAATGCAAGCTCACTCTTGCTTTGTGATACCTTATATGTGGCCCTGTGCCTGTAGAAAATCAGGGGAGGAGTCCTAAGATATTTAATACCTAGCACAGAATAAAAACACATCTTCCCAGAGATATTGCCCTGCTTTGAAGGAAATGCAGGAGAAAGCTCAATCAAGCAGAAAGGGAGTTTTGGGAGGAAATGTGGTAATAGTAAAAATGTACATAATGCTACACCATATGAGATATGTACACAATGAATAGTTAAGGAGCAGCTATTCATAATTTCCTTACACTTTTTATCTTCTCTTCACTAAACCTACTGTCAGCTACTGCTTTGAAGATGACTGCAGCTTATAGGCTCTGCAATACTTGAAACTGCAACATATGACTGCTTTCTAAATATGAATGCTTCTCCTAATACCCCTGGAGTTGATGTTTCATCATTTCTATAATGTGAGTGCTGAATTAGAGGAAAAAAAAAAAAGTTCAATTTTGGATTTCCAGTTTGATTTTTCTTAGCCCTTCTTTACTGGGTTTCTCAGTTTCCCTTCCTAGTTCAGCTTCCAGGTGTGAGCATTGAAGAGCTGTGTAAATCAGGCCAAAGAATCTGGATTTCGGCATCTCTTCCAAAACATTTGAGACAGTTTTTTCTTCTGAGCATATCAGATATGTGAGATGGCAGGCTCTTTGAAGGTGATGACAGCTAATTCAAAACAATGAAGTCATGAAGTAGTGTGGGCCTGGATTGAGAGGCTGATTATTAGGAAGCAGGAGCTCAGTAGGATCTGGATACTGTCTCAGTGTCTTGGGCTGGGTATTGGGTGGGAGGGAGTCAAAAATATTTCTTGGCAATATGCCTGAGTGGCAGAAAAGTAAATTTGTCTCTTGGGTTACAGTTGCCTGATATTTCATGTGAGAATGCTCTTTTTGCAGATCTGTACTGGACATGAATGTGCTTCCATAGGGCTAGGGAGGAGGAGAGGAGATGCAGAGATTTCTGTAGGTGCTAACTGAAAGAAAAATTGTCTTGGCAGTCTCACTCTGCAATTGGCAAAGGCTGCATGCCTCTTCTCCAGGCATGCAGGCAGGGATGCAGGTACTGGTCCCTTCTTGTTTAGAGCTGTGCCAAATAGAGCATGTTTGAGTTTGCTTTCCAAAATCTGAAGAGGCCTGCAAAAAAACCCAGATGAAACAATGCGATATCTTCAGAGAAGGAAAATAAATACAACTTACATCCACAGTAGTTCAGGTATAGGCAGGAATTTTGTGAATAAGGCAAAGCCTTATTATTCATGTTGGCCAACAAGTACAAAATGAGAACTGATGGCTTTAGTCAAGAAAATATAGGTTAAGTCTTTAAATCAAACTTGGAATGTGTTTTGTCAGGCCGTTCCAACAGCGAGGAGGTAGTGCCCTGCATTGTGCAGCTGAAAGGTGGCTGTTACCCTTATGCTTTGGTACTAGAATAGTTGACAGTGCAATTGTTAAAGTATTTACCTACACTCTACCATCAGTTAAACTCAGAAAGATTTGCATGGAAGTACAGCACTTGGTGAAACTTCCTCACTGGTGGAAAGACAGAAAATCTGGTAGTCTGTTAATTTAATGATACTTTTTTTTTTTTTTTTAATCCAGCTAGGATGCAGTCCTGATGATGGGTGTAACTGAATTTCTTGTGTTTCCTGCAGTTGCAATGTAGAAACCTTATTTGAAATACGAAAAATAAAAAAAAATTATGAGTGGGAGGGTTGTGATGTGGAAGTGCCAGAAGGAAGGGATATCAGAATGGCAGGTGCTGACCTCTGCATTAGCAGGTGATCAAGAACCTGGCACATCCACTTGCAGCTTTTCAGGACACCCTGATTAGAAAAAGAAGAGGCAGCCTAAACAAGGAGCAGTCCACACCTGGGCAAGAGTAGAAAACACTCAGACACCCAGATAAGGAGGTAAAGGATAATAAGTCCTAATGATGCAGAAAGGTGAACAAGGATGGAGAGCAAAAAGATCCCAATAGCTGTCAGCTCCTTAAGGGTACTAAAGGCACATCCAAACCCAGCGCATACACAGCGGGCATTGGAGGACACAGGAGACGGGACAAGGACCCAATGGCATGGTCCTCTGTGTTGTGTCCAGACCACATGGGTAAACACATCTTGGTGCCTTGGTGCTGGCTGCCCCACTGGGACACATGAATCTTAACGCTTGTGAGAAAGTGACTGAACTAGGATTTGTTTTAAAATAAAATCAACTCTTAATTATAAATTAATTATAACTCAATTATTTTAAAATAAAATAAGCTCATGCACTGAGCTTTGCTACAATATTACAACATTATTTCCTGAGGAAAAGCTTGTTGACAAGGGAGAAAAGCTTGTGAAGGAAAGGACTTTTCTCAAATTAGGAGGAAGGTGCTAACACTGTCTTGTCTGGGTGTTTTGTAGTTTTTGAATATATAAACAACCTGAACAGTGCAATAATGAACTCTGCCTAGCACAGGGGAATAACTGGCTGATGCCAGTAGCATTAGAGATGTTAAGGGGCAGAAGATATGACCATTTTCACTAGATAGATCATGTGATGAATATATATTTGAATAAGTTTGTACTTGGTCCTTGTTTGGCTCCAGAAACAAGAGAGCAGCAAGGTAGTTTTGAAGACTGCTTGTATTTCTATAATGGTACTGTGCCAAGGGCTCTGTCAGAGTTCAGGAGCAGAGCTGGCTCAACTGTCTGCTGTGAACAATTTAGGAAACGTCCCTAGGGTTAAATACACTTCACAGACCTCCTGCAGCTTACCTTTTTAACAAGTCAGGCTGTTACCTAAGAACAAGTGGGAAAGTAAAGAAGCACTTTTTTTTTTTATTTTTTTTTTTTTATTGTACTCAGCCAAGGTCAGGTAAATAACTGCCACCAATAAAGTGAGAGAATATTGTTCACTGGTGGCAGTCAGTGGCATCCTACGCAAACACTGTGTAAATGTCAGGCTTTATCGTAATGAGAAGTCAAAATTGGCTGCAGCAGCTGAATTATCTGCAGGTGATCTCTGCTCTTGCATTTCTGCATATATGAATTATGAAAAGGAAAGTTAAAATGGAGGATTTGGCAATTTCTGTGCTCTGTTGTGACATAGGAATATTTCTTAGATATTTTTAAGCAAAATGCAAGGAAATGTTAATTAGTGTTTTGATCTTGTTGCTGCTGTTTATATTGAATGAAAGAATGATCCCGGGGTCTTGTCTGTCACTTCTGGCCTGTATCCAGTGTCTCTTTGTTTTATCTTCTTTTTCTTCCCCTCCAAATGTTTTGAACATTTCAGAAGCAGGGTAATGCCACAGCAGGGTAACTAGAAGCTGTAATCTGAACTCATTTTCCACCATGACAAGCTGACATGCCTAAATAAAAAGCATAGTTGCCTTAGGGGTAGAGGAAGGTTTGAGGAAGATGATCACCAAAAATTTTAATTGCTGCCTGGAGAAGCATTTGTTTTGACTACTTAGGAGGTTCAGGCAATTATGGTTGAAAATGGTTGTCTTACGTGGATGGGATGAATCTAGGCATCCTTGCCTTTTTGAGGACAGAGGACCCATTTGCCATTTTCCTCAAAAGATCCTGAACTTTGTACAGTCTTGATGAAAATAAGGAAGATTATGTACTTTAGAGAGGTAAACCATTAGGAACAAAACTGTACTAAACATTGAATATACTTTTTCAGCCTCATATTTCTGGATCATACCCAGTCTTCAGTTGTGCATTTTTTAGCATGTCTCCTCAGTGAGAATCTTCTGATCTATTTATTTATTTATTTATTTTTAAATCTTTATCCTAGATTGTTCAAAAAAGTGCTGCCTCTGTTTTGTCAAGGCTGGGCTTTCATAAATATGACTGAGCAGTTTTAGATCCTAACTTTCAGCAAAAATACTTGCCTTTGGGAAGGCCAGCCTCAGAGAATTTCTGTACAGTATAAAGTCTGGGAATATGCATCAATCGATCTTGGTGTTCACAGGGAAAACACTCATGAAAGAGTAACTCAGCCTACATGGGATGTGCTGCTTTAACAGTTTTTTGTTTGAAAAATGTAAAACTGTCAAAGTTGAGGTCCTTTACTTAAATGTACATGACTTCTGGAGGAATACAGGCATATTTCTCCTGAAAAGCTCTGCCTTCTTCTAGGTGAAAAGGATCTGGGCTTGGAGCTTCTGAGTCCCAGCTGCACAGATGGCCTCAAAGGGAAGGACCTTGGGGCACCTCCCCTGTGGTAGCAGCTGGGGAAGCTGCAAGGGCCTGGCACAGGGGTGGTGCTGGCTGCTCGCTGCTCAGTACGCTGCCAGTCCTGACCCTGCTGCAGGGGGTCAAATCCTGGCTGGAGCCTTCGAGACTGCCATGCTCTGTGCTGTTGGACTGAGGGCCCCCAGTACTGCAGTGCTGGATCTTCTCATGCTTTTCAATCTATCAAGTTTTCAGCTTCTGACCAGGGTCCTCAGACGTGGTGTACCAGTGCTTACTTTCTGCAAAGTTATCAGAAAACACTTACAGAAAGTTACGTGTCCTGTCCTTTTGTGTGAATAATTTATCAGCATTTCCCACAGTAAAGACTTCGAAGCCAATCTGCTTCCCCATGGTTCTTGCTGTCCCTCTTGCCCTTGATCAGGCACAGTGCTGTGGGGCTCTTGGCAGCACTGGTCCCTGAGGGAAGCTAAACCCTGGACATGGAACCCTGCAAACTGCAAGCACTTTGTGTGTATGCAGTAGTGTTCTGCTGAAGTAAAAGTTATGTTGATGTCTACCCCAGGTGAGGATTTAGTCTTTTGTACCTAATAGTTGGGTATGCTTTCTGGTGTACACAGTCAAGTAAACTGGTGGGAGAAGAAAGCAAACTAGATCAGGCTGTGGTTGTTTTCTTGGATTTTTGTTTCTTTTTTAATCTTGCCTATTGCTTTTGAGTTCCTTCCTATTCCTGCCTGAGGCATTTAAAACAATACTAGTTTAACAGCCTCATGTGAAGGGGTTGCAATTTAGGGAGCAGGTCAGACTGCTGAATTTCCTTCTATCAGTTATTATTTAGGAGCAATGTCTCGGCTCTGAACTACAGCGCAGACACAAGCAGGCATGGTTCAGTTGGCAACTTGGCATCATTAGCTATAAAGTATAACACTGGGCTTTGTGTGACAGTTTTAATCAACTTCTCCCTCAAGGTCACCCTTGGCTTCTGAGTTATGGGAGTCCCAAAACCTGTTTTGATTTATTTTGATGAAGGTAAGTCAGTCCATGTTTTCTGGCAGTTTGGCTGTTCTGTGATCTGTAACTACATTGCTTCTAGGGCTAAAAATACGCTCTGGACAAATATGTGTAGATGGACAGCTCAAATAATAGCAATCCATCTTAGCAAATGGCATTAGTTCGTTTATTGCTTCTTTCAGCTGACTTGTCCCTTTGTAATAGGAGAGGCTCATTACTCCCATAGGAGGCTCAAAAAACCCATTTTTTGTCAGAAAAACTGTTAGTTTTCTGGTTCAACACTTAGATGGTGTCAGAAGTGACCAGAGGGATTTGTAAAGATTCTTGGGCAACTCGAGTCAGAGTGAGGAGGGAGTTGGGTGCCCGACAGTGTTCTAACTGCTCAGCCTAATGGCTACAAAATTCAACACCATTTATATCTGCTCTTTTCCCTTGTGCTCCTGTTTCCAGGTGCACATACAGCAGGGATAAGGAGGATGCCTTGCAAGGTCAGCATGCCTGCCTTAGGAATGGTATATGAGTTGTATCAAAAGGATTACCAAGTGGCTGCTGTTAAAGTAACTCAGTGAATACTGTGGTGAAAATTTATGGAGTGTTATATGTAGGTTATAATTGTGGTATAGGGATGAAACTCAAGTTTATCCTGCTGCAATTTTGATGTAGCTGAATATCTGGGTTGTGCCTCTGTGGATACCCAGCACTCTTAATGAGCAGTTCCTGGTCCAGAAACTCTGGAGCTAATCTTTGCAGAGAGGACATGTCTGCTGGAAGACAGGGTGGTTGACTGAACTTGTAGCCAGACTCGCAGCAAAGCAGCAGATGAGAGCTCTGCAGACAGGCTTTCAGACAGTCCCAATAACTCTCCCAGGTGGCATCTGCTGTAGACAAAGGTGTAGACCAAGCTGTACAGAGGTAACATTAAACATTCAGACAGAACTGCTCAGTAGGAGTGGTCTTGTAGAGCAATCTTTGTTCATGGCTTAGATAGTTAAGAGATGGCTTGTACATGCCTATGCTGGATTAGTCACATAGGTGTGCTAGTAGGATGTAAGAATTCTTCAAAATGGTTCAGGGAGTGTTACCTCATCCAGCTGAAGGCACCTTTGCAAGGACACTTGCATTGGAGACACCCATCAATAACTGGACTGCAACTGACCATCCTGTTCAAGAGGTTTGATTTTATAAATAAGCATTACCCAATCCATATGATACCCATAAATTAGGTCTTTTTAGCAAGCACTCTTGTCTGTGTCTATGCAACAACATCCATTCAGCACAAGTGGGATGCTTCCACTGAGTTGCTGCTAGTATCTACCCTTTATTGAGTTCTTCAATGAGCTGGAAGAAAATCTTGTAATGTTTACTGAAAGATGTTAGTAATTGTGAAAGTGATAAATATCAAGTTTTCCAAAACCAAAGTCCATGTTGGCTGATACAGCTTTCTGACAGTGATGATTTTGAAGCCAATAGTAGTGTGAGCACTAATTGTGGGGAAAGGGAGCTGCAAGAAGCAGGATGCCTGACGCAGATGCAAGTGCTGCTACATCTGCCTGTACATCTAAAACAGACACAAGCCCTTCAGAACTACCTACATGACTAGGTCATTGTTAAGTACAAAGTCTAGATTACAGCTTAGAAAAGACTTTGAATATTGGTCCTCTGCACTGCTATTCCTTAGAAAAAGCCCTTCACAGAAACCTTGCCTTTATTTATAAAACCACTTCAGCTAATGATATCTGGCTGATTCAGATAATGTTTCAGGATTTTAATGAAGTCAGCAGTTTGTCAGTGACTGTTTGTTAGAGGATGTGTGCAGGCTATTTGCTGCAAGAAGATTAGATTGAAAGAAAAAATCATCACCACTGAGGGGATGCAGGAAGACTGCCGTCTTTCTCCCATTACCGAGGTTCACTAAGCTAAAAAGACACGGTGTTACTTTCAGTTCTAATACTCAGTATATTCGGTGCTTCATCAACTAGTTGCCAGACAAATTTCTACTGTATTGAAAGTAGGCAAAGGCCCACTTCAGATAAAGTTCAACTTAAAAAGATTGCTTCTGCCTCAGCATTGGCCAGCATGTCTCCCACACTTTACCAAAATGCTTCACATTAGGAGATTAAAACTTAAGCAGAGAGTGACCTTTTACAGAAGTGTTTCATCTTATTGCTCCCACTGAGCTTCTCAGTCCTATAGTTTTTCTGTTGATTGCTATAGCCACTCTGAAATGGGTCTTCTGAGGCTCTGCTGCCTTGCTGTTCTGTCTGGACCCTTCAATTGAGGGAAATTAATCTTTTTTTTTTTTTTTCTGGAATCCTAGACAGAAATAAAGAAGGAGTAGAATTCATACTTTTAAGTAACAGACACAGACCAAAACAACAGGCTTACTTTTACAGATGAAAAT
This sequence comes from Antrostomus carolinensis, assembly GCF_000700745.2. NCBI lineage: Eukaryota > Metazoa > Chordata > Aves > Caprimulgiformes > Caprimulgidae > Antrostomus > Antrostomus carolinensis. The sequence goes on from NW_010307184.1 coordinate 24,143, forward strand.
TACTGCTTTTATCAGGGAAAGGAAAAGACTTTAAATTTTTAAGGTTTTCTGGACTGGCTTACCAACTACAGCACTGAAAAGCCTTTGCTGCTACTTCTGTAAAGTATGTTGGAAGGAGCATCCTTGCTTTCATTGCTACATGTCTGGACCGAGTATTTGGGAAAATACCTGTGCAGACTCTCAAGACTCTGGTCTTTGCACTTTTCTGGGTGCTCCTTACAGTCTGGCAGAGTCACTTTCTCAATAGACAGTGGCTCCTCTGGAACGTGGCTGTCTCTGCCATCACTAGATATTTGATATTCTCCTCGGAGAGTCAGTGTTTGTTGTAAATATGCACAGGGTTCCTGAGTCATGAGGCTGTTTTTAGACTTTTACCTCTGGGGGCAAGTAGCTGATGCATTGTACTGCATGGTGCTTCAGTGTTGGGTTCTGCTTATTTGCAGAAGAGGTAGCTCTTAATTCAGCCTGCTGTTACTGTACAGACATTGATGTAGTAAATTAGTATGTACATATACATATACCAAGTCTCTTGGCAACCCAAAAGCTAATGCCTCTAATGCTTCTCTTTATGAATAGGCTTTCCCTATGCAATATTTTATTGTCCAACTTTTAATAAAGTAGCAGTAAAGCTGAATATGAAGGTATTACCTTTCACCAGGATATCAAATATGTAAGAGGCAAATTACAGCTAGTCTAATACTTCAGTTTGACAGTTAAGCTATACTGTCACAGTACATGCCTGTGGACCATTCACATGGTATTGTAGCTGTAAATTAAGCTACATTAAATCTTCCAGCATCCAATGGGAGATTTTTCCCACCTCATCTGTCCTGAATATGCAGAGGAGTTTGGTCCAATTAATTTCTCCAGCACAAGAATTATGAAGGATCCTACTACTGCTTTTTAAATAGTCAGATTCCACTAGAGATTAGAGCTTCAGGATACAGTGTCTTGGAGAATCCCTCTGGCAATATCTGAGAAGAAACATCGGTGTGATGTTCTTTCTATTTTTAATGCACTTCACTATGGAAACAGATCTACGTTTCTCTGCTGTGTGTGTGTCTGTCCATCTCCCTAGTAATTTTGAACTGTTGGATGGTATAAATCGAATGTGACACAGGTAAAGGTCTTAAAAGATACTTATCTTCCTGCAAGTTTTTGTGAAAGTTACTGTCTGGACAGCGAGAGGAGATTCTACTTTATATTTTAATAAACTTAGTCTGCAGCATATGTCTAACTTGTATTAGATATAATGGTTTTACAATGAGGGGAATTTACCTTTTTTACACTAAATGTGGATAAGACTGCAGCTGGAGCGAATTGAACCCGTTTCCATCATTTCCAACACTTGCTGAATTTTGTATGCATATGCTGAAGGAACTGGGACCTGGGCAGAAAGAGCACAGCAACTTTGCTCTTTGTCAGTGGTAATAGATGTTAAGTTCTGAGTGTAAGTCATTGTTTCTGATCAAAGCAGTCGTACCTAACTAGTGCTCTATAGAGTTGTCATACTGTGATTTCAGTATGACAACCCACCCAGACTGGTTAGGTCCGCTGGTCGGTGTGTGGAGTGATGTGGGGCACTGAGGGCAATTGTGTTTCTTTTGTTGCTCTATGTAGGGGTGCACGTTTGTGTACCTGTGCAGCGTTGTTGGATTGTGTGGGGTACACCTATGCTCATATCCATTTGTATTTCTTAATGCACCTAATGCCCACTGCTTTGTTTCAGACTTTGTCTGATGTAGAAGGAACTGCTAAATTGGTGTTTTTTACAATCAAGGTCCCTGTTCCACCCAGCCACCCATGCTTCTGACCTTTAGTAGCCCAAGAGAATGGATTTCCTGTCCAGTTTCTCCTCCAGACTGTGTCTACATCCAAATGTAAACTATGAGATGACTTTAAGAACGTCTAACGTTATCACTTTGATTAGCTTTTAACTATTTATTAGCCTAACTGCTGTTTTTAATGCTGTCGATCTCATTTCTAAAATATTGTGCAGCTGCGGAGTTGCAACAAAGATAGTCTTAAATTGGCTATTTTTACAAGCATCTCCTGGATTCACATTTTCTGCTGATGGTTTGCTTGTCTTTTGTACACACTCAAGTAAGAGAAAACGTAATGAGAGGCACATAAAATAGTCCAATGCTCCTATTCACCTTGTCTTACAGAACAAGAATAAAGGAATACTTGCTGATGACAAGAAACATGCTCAGAAAGAGTTTGGGAAACACTTATCATGACAGTTAAACGGTGTGGAGCATTTGCTGTCATGGGAAATCATTAAGGCAAACAGCACAGCAGGACTCAATGTCTTAGCTACCAATAGCAGCAGAATAATGTAACATTTGTAGCTGCAGCAGGCAAATCAAATGTTACTGCTCAGAGAATACCAATAGCAGAACTGGCAAAATTGTTTTGAAGGACATCCTTGAGTAGTTTAGGATGGTTAATTTAGGTTTTGTACTTGCAGCTGATAATTGTCAAGAAGTAAAAGGTATAAATTGTTTGCCATGAGAAGCTGAAAATACCCGTGTTCCCTATTATTCCAGCTACTTTCCCCCCTCTGTTTCCCGTTTCCAGCTCTGCTTGCTCTGCTAGACTCTGCAATCCCAGGAGTTCGATGGACAAGAACAAGAAGGAATGAGACACTTTTTTGGGGGGAGAGGAAGGAATAATGGAAAGAAAGTACAGTCAACTGACAGGTGGTGGTTTTGCCACCTCTTTCTCTGATAAACTCTTCCCAAGCTCCTGATGGACTGTCTGTCTCATGTAAAGAAATACTTGATAGCAGGTTTAAAGGAGGTGGGTAGCAAAGGGCCCTTTGGCTTTGAAAATCATTAATTGCTGTGCTCCATTCCCTGGGTTTTTGTGTTTGTGCTTGTGAGCAATGCTGCAGAGCTGTGCTGAGCCATGTGGAAAGGAGAGAACAGTCTATTCCAGACATGCTTTAGTAGGTTAATACCTTTCACAAAGGTAATATTAACTTTGGTGCAACAGGAACAGTATTTTACCAGTATGGTACAAGTACCTTTCAAGTTGGGACCACCTGCTCTTGGAGTGTTCGCTTGAAGTCTTCATGTCTGCTCTTTCACCATAAGGCAGGCTTTCTCAGGCTATAATGTGATTCTGGGTGGGCTGGCTGACAAATTTTATTTGCTTTTTGTTTACTCTGAAAATAACTCTCAGTAGATTTGGGAGTAGGGGATACAGAGGAAGAGATAAGGTTCTCTGCTGGTCTTCCCCAGAGCTATTTAAAATGTTAAATTGCTCTCTGGTGTAAGCAGAACAGGATCTGTGTCTGGAGACATAGCAGAGATGGCTGATGATGCAAGAAGATTAATTATCCTTTAATATGCAAGACTTACGTACTTAACCTTTTGCCCTTAGTGCTACTGGTTACCCTGAATAGTATCTCTGAAGTTCTCATATAGGCTTTGCTATAGAAAAATGAAACAGCAGTGCATATTTAAACATGGCATAGCAAGAGAGGAATGGAAGTTGTCTGTCTTTTGATTGAAGATGAAGCTTCTAAACAAACAAATAGAAAATTGGGTCATCTCCAAATACAAAATATTTGGAAAAAACCCAGGAAGAAAAACATTAGGCTCATGTTTGAATATGGTTACTCAGGGTAATGACCCCTACAGTGTCACCAGAGGGTTTCTGAAGGCACCTGGCTTTCAAAGGGGCTCTGCAGCTATGCATCTCCCTAAAGCCTGCCTTTCAGAAATTAAGACAGAAATTAAGCGTTGCAGACTCCTTGCAGGTGAAAAGTTTTGGGGTTTCTAATCCTCTTGCCTTGTAAAACACGCTGTCTGGAACTATAAGCAGTGTATTTCGCAGCTTCTAGTGAGATCTTTGTAGCTGTCACTGAAAGCTGTTTATGTACCTGTGTCTCCTGTCCCCGACTGTTTTATCCCAGTCATGTGTGTTACAACCTTAGAAGTATTTCTATAGTAGACATAATGTGAATGCTTAGGAAACTGAGCATGAATTTATTCTGTAATTTCTGTGGAGACCCAGGCCTTGATCCTGCAATGAAATTGACCCCTGTAGAACTCATGGCAGCATCAGGACCTGTGCTTTTATAAAATTATCTTTGTCTTTATTGGGAAGGTGTCTTAAAAAATATCTACATGGATTGGATAGCTCTTTAAAATAATTGGTTGAATATTAATTTCTGTGGCTCAGTGCAATTATATTAATTATGGGGAACTCATTAGGCACTAATGTAAATATTAGAACCTCTTCTGTAACATTCAGAGTAATTTAATGCTAATTCACAGCACCATTATTAAACTGTTAATAGCCAGGGCTGCAATTCATTCAAGTACCTAACATCTCATGCAATCAGTAAAGCATTTTAGTTAGTGAGCAAGATACATTATAGTCCACATATGCTTTTGAACATATAGTCGCAAGCTATTTGTAGGCTTCTGATAGATAGAAGGTTCAGAGTAAATTGTCAAAGGTTTCTTGGAGTATTAGCTCACCTGGCTTCTCTGGTTCTTATAACTGCAATAAATGTGTGGTTCTGTGGCTAAACTACTGCATAATTTTGTATCTCATGTAATCTCTTTGGAAACTGAGATGATTACATCTCCTACCTAATTTAAAAACTTACAATGCAAACAAAGGCAGTATCCCAATCTTGTGTTTATTTTGTATCCATGCCTTTAGATTTCCTTGGCATAGGGGTTGCTAATAGGGCTGTTTCTGTTCACATACACAGCTTGTAGTCATCTGATGCAGCCTGTAGTTATTTCATAGCGCCAGTGCAAAAGGGGGATGATCTAGTTGTTTTTCATGAAATATTCACATCTGTTATTTTGTTAGTCGAGGGGGCAAAAAGGTAGAAATGAAGCCAGTTTGAAATAAATGGGTTGAGAACCAATGATTCCAGGCTTTGGAAAATACTATCTTTTAATACAAAATTTTCTATTTTGAAGTGACAAAAGCACAACCCAAAAGAAGTGCTGACATGAGATCTGGCTAGAATTTAGGTGCCTAAAATTGCTGTCCTGAAGAAGTCTGCGTAGCTGCTACCAAACCTCTGGAAGGAATTTAAAAATTAAAAATGTTGGCTACGTGGAACTGTGCTGGTCCCCAGCCTTGGCAGGCCTGAAGGGTGCACCCAAGTCTGTCTGGGGAGTGGAAGCTGGATGCTTGTCCCTGTTAGTGCTGAGGAGCTCTCAGTGGGCTGGATAGCTGTGCTGGTGGAGGGAGGCAGCTCAAAGCCTTGTTGTGGCTCCTGCTTCTACAATTTGCTGATGCATATATTTTTTATATATATATATATATGTATTTTACATTTGGCTGAGGGAAGCAGAGGGACCTGAATTTGACTGCCTCGCCTACCTGAGAGCATGAATTCCTATCCGCTGTTGTTCTGCACAGTGCTGAACCCCTGGAGTACTGGCAGTTTGGGCTGGAGGCATGCCCTACCCACCCTTACTGAAGGATTTGGGGCTTAGTGGTCCAAATGGACAAAAGGAATGAGAGCAAATGCCTGAAAGGTTAGAAACATGGGTTCCAGTAGTCACTTCAGAGTAATCTATATACTCTCTGAAATGGCTTTTGGTTAAAATTCTTGGTGCTCCCATACCCACAGGGAGTTCTGAACCTCGACCTCCTATCCTGGAGGAGCATGGTGTTGCACACAAGGAGGAGAACCTCCTTGGCAGCCACTGTTCTGAAAGGAGCGACGAAAGGGTCTCCTTTCCTGTCTTCCAGAGAGAGCTGGGCTGTGGGTTCCCAGTGCAAAGAGGTTTTGTTTCCTCCCTGAATGGGGGTGTTAGAAGAATAAATTTTGAGTTTCAGACTGACTCTTAGAATTTCCCTTTTCAATGAGCTGAAGACATGGAATAGCAAATACGCTCATGCCATGTAGCACTTTACTTGAATGTCTTGAGCTGGGCTGGAAGCAGCCTGCATGCTAGCCAATGCACAGCTGGTCTAGTCTAACTCCTAGAGATTTTAATTGAAAATTTTTCTACTTTAATGGGCTATATTGCCCTCATCATAAATTATTTTTTTTTAAAAAAGAAGGTACCAGCCTTGCTGCTTTAATAAACATAGAATTAAAAGAACAGCATTTTGAGACCACTTTTAAAATCTTATTTTATTAAATGATCAGTTTGAAATAACTTCATATACCATCTTTAACAGCACCATCTGGTGGCTCTCAAGTAATGTTAACATTGGTCGCGGCTAGAGGTGTTTCTGACAATTTTACAGAAAATCAAATGTTTGGTTTGTTTTACTATGAATACCAGAGGAGATGCGTGGATTCTGTATGGGTAAATGTGGCATAAAAACATAACCTTGACAAAAGCACATTGCTGAAGTCCCACACATTCTAAGAATGTGGGGTAAACCAGCGCAGAACTCCAGGGTTGTCTGTGCATAAATATTTAACCTGCATAAATATTTGAGTACTAGAAGAGGGATATTTTCACATTCCTGTAGGGTGTTTAAAGACTCCTACTTACCATACAAAATCTTCTATTAAAGATTATTTTATGCTTGCTTCTAATCTCCTTACATGTATGTAGAGTCAGGAGAGATCAGTGAAGTCACTGATTGGAAGAACAGCCTTCTGAACAGCATGGGGAATTTAAAATATATTGAGGGCTTAGGAGTGTGAACTTTCATTTTGATTTATTCACTCTCAGCAAACAGAGAAGGTGGATATCACAGCAGAGAATGAGTAGGTAAAAAGACAATCCATGTTCAGCCAGGGAAGCATCAAAACACAACCAAAGACAGAATCTCTTTCTGTTATTTGCCTTTGCATATAACACAGTACTGCTGAACAGTTTCTGAAGCTGATGGGTGATGGCCATAGAAATACCACTAGAATTCCTGCACAGGAATTTCTGAGTGGGCAAAGTATCCTGCTTGGCCTTCCCTCCCCCAGTTGGTATTCAACATATCAGTGTTCAGAGTGCTACTTTTCAGTATTGATGTATGAGTGGCATTAAGGGAAAGGCCACACAGATTTAGAGCTTTGTTCTCACTAATAACCACTGATGATTCAGCGTGGAGCTCTTGCTTATGTTTTGGTCTCTGTGCCATCTAGAAAATCCAATTCCTTCAGTGTTAGGTGATCCCTCTGGCTGAACACGTTGTGAGCAATTACAGTTGTGTACAACAAGCCTTGGCATCAACAGCTTAGCAGTGGCTTCACTGGATAGGAGCAGAACTTTTGTTTGACTATTTGTAAAGCAGTTTACTCGCAGCTTCCAGGACAGAACCCTTTCCAGAGAGGAGCTTTCTATGCCTTCCGTTTGCTTTGTTCTCTGGTTAGTAACATGAAATAAAGATGACCTGGAAAATACGAAGCTCAAGTGTTTGCAACTGCTGGTTATTATTTCTAAGGAATGTAGATTATTTAAAAAAAAAAATCCTTTTGGAATTTGTATTGGGAAAGACTAAACTAAAAGATTGCAGGAAGAAATTTGGCCTAGTAGGTAGCATGTTGCTGGCCTGACTGTCTTAAAAGATGTATGCTCTGTAGCTAACTGGGGCTAATAGGCACAATCGGCCAAATCACTGTTATTTCCTCTGTGCCTATTCCTACCCTCCCAATGTTGTCTGAGTTGTGCTCTTCTGATAATAGAGGGGTTTTTTCAGTTTCTTCCTATTTTTGTGTGGCCTAATAGCACAATGAACTGCATCCTCAGCAGATGCATGTTCCCTCACCTCTGATCATTGCAGTGGAGTGTCATCTGTTTACAGCAACCTGGAAGGTACCCTTGTCTGGCAGAACCTGGAGGCATAGCAAATGTAGTCTGTATTTTTTCCACAGAAATTGTATCTATTTTGTGTATTTCCACTGAGCTTTCCGCTTCATATCTGGAATGAAAGTGAAATAGCAAGTGATGAAAATGATGGGGAGGATTTATGTGTATAATAATAATCTGCAGATATTAAAGCTTTGCAGTACCCTTTTTCAGAGATATCTATATGAGTCAGTGAGATCTGATGACTTCCTCAAGGTCACATAGCAAGTTTGTGGCAGAAATAGAAATTGCATCTTAAGAGTCAATACAGTATCATCTTCATGGGCTTCCATTTGTACAGACACTGGTTGTTACAAGCACTCTTATGCTGTATGGTGTGATAAGGCCACAGGCTATGAGGAAAGAGGGAGGCACACCCAGAAGTAAGCTTAGCAGTGCATACTGGGTTTAAAAATTCACTTTTGCATCTTCAAAATTAGCATAACTGTTAACTTTCATAAAATTAACATCATACAAAATTTACAGAAACAGCCATTGAAAGGTTCTTAAATTCTTTATATCTTGGTGAAGAAACTGCAAACACCCCAGGCACCGTCTGTATAACTGTCCTCACTAACTGGTGATGGGTAGGACATGTGTGCAGAGCTGAACCTACTTTGATCACAGAAGTCAGGAAGCTAAGTTTGTCCTGTATAGTTTAAGGGAGCCACTGTCAGTGGTGGCAGCATTTGGAGCTGCCCTATTGCTGTGTGAAAACTCTTCTCACTTTTGGCCCTATCATAGTTGTGTAAGTTCTGCTTCTATAAGCAAAAAATATACCTTTGACTTAGTACCGTGTAGTGCACAAACCTGGTTCAGAATGTCAGTCCAAGAGCAAAAACAGTGTAACTATTTCTAGGATCTGTGCAGGAGAAGCAGAAGACAAATAGTCTATCATAGCCATGCTCCACTTCAAGAGGTATGCAGAAATAAGGAAATAGCCTATGCCAGCTTGTTAAAAAGAAAGCTGAAAGTTACAGATGGCATGGATACGATGCTGGAAGCAGAGAACAAATGTTTCCCACCTATTGAGAAACGCTTGAGAAAGAGCAGAAAGAAAGCATCATCACTTAATAGCAGCATGATGGTTACTGTTGGAAGCAAGAGAGCATCCTCTAAAAGCTTAAAGCTTTATCTAAGTGAGGAAAATATAAAGGATTATAAAAACTGCCAGGTTAAACATAGAAATGCAATAAGGCAGACTGAGAAAAGAGTTAGAGGACCATTTACAAAAGGCATCAAAACTAGTAAGAAATACATCTTCAAAAACATCAGCATCAGGGAGCCTGCCAGAAAAATCTCTAGGGCTAGTAGATGCTCAGAAATGACAAATTAATTCTTTGCATCTGTTGCTCATTGTAAAGAAATGGTAGTTCCCTGTGCTGTAAGACCTCGTAAATAAGAATTCATTAGAAAATCTCAAATTGAAGAGTTGGTAGGGGAATTTGTGAATCAAATAGAGGAAGTTGACAAGTAATTTGTTAATAACCCAAGCTTTCTGTAGGAACTCAAGAACAAGATAGCAAGACTAACTGTGGTGTTGCATAAAAGCACTCTGGTACCTGAGGAATGAAAGATGGCAAATGTGATACGACTTTCTAAAAACGTAATATGGGAAAGCACAGGCTGATGAGCTCAAGGTAAGTACAAGAAAAAATTGCTAGTTGATGGTATATTGAAAATGGAATTAGTGGATACAGGGATAAACTCACAACTTGTAGAGTTGTGAGTCAGCCTAGCTTTTGTAAGGAAGAGTCAGGCTGTCCAAAATGTTGGAGATTTTCCAATGAGTTAGCAACTGTGTCTGTTCTGGGACCCATGGTGGTCAGCATATGGTCAGTAAGAGTTGAACACTTCATGTCATTCATTCCTGTCCTGAATAACTTTGAATTATTAATGATGACTGAAGAACTTTATAAGAAACTGGTGAAATTGAGTGTCTGAGCAGTGAAATACAAAAGAAATGTGGTGTAGATAAACAAAGTGATGTATATGGGGGAGGAGGGAATCTGGAAGAGAGAGAATTGGGTGGGCTCTGAGCTGGTTCTTGAGCAAGATCTTGGATTATGATAGAAATGCCATCTTAGTGTTCAGGCGTGGTCCAACAGGTATGTCAAATATTAGAATTGTTAGAACAATAAAAGAGAGCAAAAATGAAGCAGCATTAAGTGCTTTATATACTAATATGAATGCACAGAACTTCTGCATCATTAATACTTGTATGCAGTTATGGTTCCTTTACTGTCCCAAATATACTAAAACTGCATGAAGTGCTGAGAAGGCAGCAAGGCTGATTAAAAGTTTGGAATGGGCTCTATTAAAATAAGAGAGTAATGAAACTAGGGCTCTAGTGGAACAGTGGGGAAGGCCTGATCAGCATCTCCACAGCCACATGTGAGTGGTTGGACCCTAGCCCCACCAAGGCAGAGATCCAGACTGCTGGGGCTGTCTTGCTGGGGCACAGCAATACCGAGGCAGGAAATTGTAGCCCTAGGCAATGAAATGGGAATGTTGTGTTTGGGTTTGCAGCAAGTTGTGTTTCAGTTTCATCAGTATTTTGAAAAATCAAGAAGTTGTGTGTAATTCTAAAAGACTACAGAAGCCAAAAGATAAAAGCGAGTGTGTCCCGTATGTTTTTACAATATTGAAACAACTGCAGCTAAAGTTGGGTCACTGCCAGCCTTTATCAAAAGGCTATGCTTTTGCATTCCAAGCAATAAAGGACTAAATGACAAAGAACATACTGACACTTCATATGCAACTATAGAGGAGAAGAAAAATCTCAGAAAGTATTGAAATTTTTCTTTGAAGAGTCTTTTCATGTTACTTTCAGACATGAAAGGAAAGAGCGTGGTACAGGTACAGACCAAAGAGGTTAAGGGAATAGTTGAGAGTATGTGTCCGCAGATGAAAGTTGCTGGGAATAGTGTGTTTGTTTGAAGAGAGTGGTGTTCCTTATAAAGAATGATGCAGTGCAAAATGTTTTGTGGAATCAGTAAATTTCGTTTATCCTGAAAAACCTCAGAAGTTTTGCATTCCTGAGTGCCTGGCTCTGTCTGTTTACTTATGCAGATGTGGGCAGGTTGGTTTTTAGGGTACATAGGTGTACTACTGGACTTTCATCTTGACATCCTTCAATGCTTTGCTGGTGTTCTCTTTACTAAAAGATGCTCTGAAGGTGGATTGGTCCTCTGGTTAGGACACAAGACTGATCTTCTTACACCTTATGAAGTTGCACCTGAGAAATATAATAGTCATGTGGAATTACGGTTTCCTCAAGCATTAGTCACAGTACCAAGTAGTTATATGTGTTGCTGTATCAATATGAAACACAAACTGAAGTTTTAAGACTAAGTGTCTCTTCCCCATCCCTCATACTGGTTTCATGTAGGTAAAGATGATTGTTATTCTTTACCTAGATTTGGATTACTGAATTCAGAAGATTAGTGTGCTGCTGTGTGTCTGATCTTTAGAACTTCTGGGACATCTAGAAAAGGTACTCCTGCATACCCTGGAGTTCTCATTTTATGTTAGTCCAAGTAGATGAGAGTCCCTGATCTAAGAGAGAATCATAGAATCATTTAGGTTGGAAAAGACCCTTAAAATCATAGTCCAACCATTAACCTGTCCCTGTTAACATGCCCCTAAGCACCACATCTGCCTCTGGGGATAGTGACTCAACCACTTCCCTGGGCAGCCTGTTCCAATGCTTGTCAACCCTTTTGGTGAAGAATTTTTTTCTAATATCCAATCTAAACCTCCCCTGGTGCAACCTGAGGCCATTTCATCTTGTTCTGTCACTTGTTACTTGGGAGAAGAGACAGAGACCCACCTCATTGAGAAGGTCTCCCCTCAGTCTCCATTTCTCCAAACTAAATAACCCCAGCTCCCTCAGCTACTTCTCATAAGACTTGTTCTCCAGATCCTTCACCAGCTTCGTTGCTCTCTGGACATGCTTCAGCACCTCAGTGTCTGTCGTGTAGTGAGGGGCCCAAAACCGAACATGGTATTTGAGGTGTGCCCTCACCAGCGGTAAGGAAACCTGCAGTTTTGTTGTGGCAAGAGGTGACTTCTTACTGCCGATACTAAAAACTTCTTTTATTGTTCTTGGCAGGAGGCATCTAGTCACCCTGTAGCACCCTGCTTTACCCTGAACTTATTTTTAAAGTTCTTCCCTTCAGAGTAACAGCCTCTGGGGCCTCTGTATGTGTTGCAAATTCAGCCACTGTAGGAGAAATTCTTCAAGTATTTTCAGCTGAAGATACTGTCTTTATGTTTAAATTCAACATGAAGTGTGGGATTTAGCATGAAAAGACATGGTTCAGCCATCACTATACTCAGTGTCATTCAAGAATCTTAGTCCTGTATCAGTGTAAGGCTTTAAGGCCTAAGATGTGGAGAGTTGATTAGTCCTGGCTAACCTTTCATGAACAGAAACTGGGAACTGTTCAACTTTGAGCTTTAAGATTAATATTAAAAAAACCCCAAAACAAACCACGTACAAGAATTCTTCTTTATTTAAAAGGAAAATTGGTATTTTATCATGATGATGGTTTTGATGTACTTTTCTGCTATGAACCTAGAAGTGTAGATGAAGAGTGCAGATCCCTACAAAAGGTCATGAGTTTTCTTGCTACATTAGAGATGAGATCTGAGCTGAGGACTATTTACTCCAATTCCCCTACTACTGTGCCATCTATTTCAGGTGAAGAAATGTTAAAAATACAATAAATTGTGTCCCAGGAATAGTTGCATACTTTTTCTGAGTTCCTGTTGGTTAAAAATTGGATTCTTTCCAATGCACAGTGATTTTTTTTCTTTTCATTTCTTTCCCACATCATAGAACTTCTAAAAAATCTTTAGCCTTGAAAATACTTATTTGTCACTGCACAGTATATTTCTTAAATATGCAATATAATGTTGTGACAGTAATTTTGAAAAGCAGTGGACAAAAGTGGGTTCAGTTTTGGTCCATACCAATTCCATTAGATAGCTGAATTTGCAGACAGGAAACAAATAGGGAAATACAGATATTAAAAGGTCAATCAGTGTAAATTATTATTTTCTAATTGTTTTTCTTGTTGAGAAGTTTAATGTTAGTTTCCCTAGATAATGTTGAAGTTGTTTGGGAGTTACAGGAACAAAGCTGAGCAAGTGCAGTATCCATACACCTTGAAATATTTGAAAGAACGTTTTAGTTAATCATTAACTAGATTATTTTAGTGAAATGCTAATATGTATTTTTACATATAAAATTTAAATGGATCAGGTAGCTAATATTACAAAGTAAGTTTTTGGTGTTTTGGCCCAAAGTACTATTTCCTGCTGGGAAAAATAAAAAGAATTACAGGAAATTCTGGATAAAATAATTCTAACCATTGGTTTTTGAGTGCTCAAAAACTGCTGTTCAGTGGAAATAAGAAATTGTCCTTCTTCCAATGTTTCAGAAAAAGTTGTCAGCTTTTTGGACCAAATTTTGTGAGGAAAAGACTTAGCCAGTTTTTGCTAGTTGGAAGTGGAAATGAAAATAAGAAACATTAGAAATGTTGATTATTAGACCTAGAAAGATCAGATTCAGTAACATGTGAACTGAATGCTGAAACACTGGCATAGAGCATACATGGCATGAATCATACCAATTAAATGGAGGAAATTACTTAGCCACATGAAAAAAAATTATGCCCTGACATTAAAAGCTACCAGCTTGTTTTACTTTTATCTGGCACTTTATTATTCCTGAAGCTTCAAAGAACTCCAGACTCATAGCTCCCATGATGAGTGTTCTAATTATGAACATTAAGAATGTCTTCTGATTGTTTTGAGTTAGCTAATAACTTGATATGCTAAATAAATCAAGCAGTTCCCAATCCAAATGTAGTGTCTGGCTTTGGAAATAGTGTGCTCCCTCTCTGCTGTGTGAAATAGGTCTGAACAGCTGTAACAAATGTTCTTGTCACTAAATTATAAATTACAGCTGTCGAGAATAAAACATTTAGTTCCAGCACTCAAGAAATAGATTTTTAAGAAGTCTTCCCATTTATCAGTTTGACCATTGATTATGTGTGTAAGGTCATTGAATTAGAGCAGTAATGAATTGAATTCTTGATTGCTCGAATACCAGACTAAATGTGCCTGTGGTTTTACATCCAGGAACTTGATAACACTTAAAAATGCCTCAAAGCATTTAAGGAACTAATGCTGTATGTAACCACTTAGGTACTGCCTTTCTGATCACCAGTAACATGTTTGCTGAACAGGAGAGTAAGATCAATTTGCTTCCACGAGCTCCTTCCTTGTCACATTTTCAGTGTGTCAGGTATTGCATAGGAGCAGTTTAACTTCCCGAAGGTTGTGATTGCCTTGATGGCTTATGGAGTGGTAGGAGATCAGGGCTAGGGGCAGACTGAGCTTCCTAGCATTAACCGTTTAACCCACAGCCTTGTTTTTCTTGGTGCAAGAGGAAGAAAGTTGCTGTACATGTTCCAAAATAGATATGCTCTTAGATCAGTCTGCTGTTCCTCAGACTTGTCTTGAGATTAAACCTGAAATAAGGACCCAGTATTTTTTTTTTTTTTCAGTACTTGTTCTGCTACCTGGTATTTGAACAGTTTTATTTTCCATGTATGCTGATGGCCTCAGTCTTCACCAGTGTAGAGGTGGCTACTGGCTTCAACCTTTCTAAGTTTTGTACCCTTATTTTCACAAATCTCTACTAATTAAGGCTTTGAGCGGAAGGTTAAGGAACATCTGCATTGTGCTTGTGATACTGGTGTGCTTGCACACTGTTGCTGCATTCAAGATTTGTTTGTGACATCATCGTCTTTTAAATGCCATTTCAATAGAAATAACTAAGATGTGTGTGCAAGTGTTACATCCTTTTGAAGTGATGTGTGGTTGGGAGGAACTGTAAGGGAGGAAAAAATATTTTCTTGTGCTTGTAAAAATACTGTTTTTCTTAAAGATGTGTCATGGAGTTGACATATACTGGTTCCGGTGCCTTTTATGGTGCTTCCTCCAAAGTTAGTTTCCTCCAGAGTTAGATTTCTTTCAAAGTATTTCATGGAAGTCTGCATTGGGAAGGTTTTTCCAGTCTGACCACCTACACGGTTGCTTCTTCTACCTATCAGTCTTGATAAAACTCACAGGAACCAAGTTATATTTGAGATTCCTATGACATTGTTCAAATAAGTCTTGAAAAAACTGTGGGTAGGCTCAAAAGGGATAGGGGCTGATGTCTTTGCTTAAGTTTTTTTGAACAGAAAACCAAAGCCAAATAACAACTGTAAATATCTTATCCATAGCGTGAAGTTGGCTGTTGTTCTCTTTGCCCTTCTCCAGCCTGTTAATTCTCCATAAGTGCAGAATTTGTATTGACAAGGCAAAAACTGCTTCTGCAGAAGAGATGTAGGTTTAACGGATTTAAATATGTTTGAGGACATCATTCTTACTAAAATTTGGTTTAGATTCCCTTTCGTTATAGTGTGAAATCTGAGACGTTTATCTCCGCTGACTTTTCCATCTTTAAGTATCAATAAAACCAACTTTAAAAAAAACCGCAAAACACCACCACAAACTAATAAAAGCCAGTAATTACAGCTAGAGTAAGGGGTAGAAATAGGCAGTTTTGAACTGAACAGTAGTTGGTGAAGAAAAGAGGAAATACTTATGCATTGGGTGTAAGTTGGTAACTCAGCAACTTATTAAATGAATTAATCCTCTTTCTGCCTGAGGAATATCAATGGGCGATTTAGTTCCCTTCACCTTCTCTTCAAATGTGTTCAGTAAATATCTTTCTGTTCATTGCTGGCAAACTCTGCATTCAGTACTGTAGTGGGGAATCCAGAAGTTGTGATATAGTGGTTTTTTCTGTCTCTATTGGAAAAGCATGCAAATATTCTCTGCATAGATTAGTTTCACTTGGAAATTTAGAGAAAATGTTTTTGGGATAAACTAGGTCATTCAGATTGCAGAAAATGAGAGAAGTACGTTGACCAAATGGGCAAAATGAATTTGTTAGGAAATTGAGTCTGGACAGAGGCATCTCTCTGTCCAGATTGTAACTCAGCTCAATTATTCAGCTTGAATAAAAAATAGTATTTTTGTTTCCCTGTTATGCACAACAAATGCTTTGCTTTTGGGACATAAATTATGTTTCAAAACTAGAGCAATTGCAAAGGTAGTATAGCTTGCAAATTAAAGACTAGATCTTATTCCTGGTAGGCATCTATTTCTTCAGGATTTACTTAATATTAGCTTTTGGTTGTATTACTCTACCTCTTGCTCTGGTAAGTCAGAGCCACTCAAAGTCACTATGTAGCATGTTCCTTACAAGGTTAGATACAGTGTTTCAATACTCTGAAATGATCTTAAAAGCCTTTATATAAAATATTTATTTGCAATAAAATTATCACTATATGGGCTAAAGAATCCTGTCTTCCAATTTCATACTTGTGTAAATTCACATTTTTAAATTTATATATTGAGCACTCCTCAGTGGTCTGATGTGTGTGTGTGTATATATATATATATATATGTGTGTGTGTGTGTATATATATATATATATATATATGTATGTATGTATGCACCTGTTTCCAGTGCAGCTGCAGTTTTATTCTGTGGTCTGAAAACAGTATCTCCTAGCCAACAGTAAAAGAGAAAAAGAACTCAACAAACTGAGTAGTGGTCACTGCCTCACTATAAGCCCTCTCCCCAATATGGTCTTTCAAGGTTCAGAAACCAGAAGACAAAAAGATGAATTTTTAAAGCACGCAGGCCAAATGTCAGTGTATATTTATTTTATTTGCTACTTAAGTGGTAGAAATAGGGAAAAGATGCTTTTTAGATTTAAAGTAATTTTAGGTCTTCATCCTGCTTAGTCTTTGCTTTTCTAATGAGATTGCCCATGACAGCAGGAAAGGTAGGTGTGGCTGGGAGCACAGGCACGTCTGGAAACAGCTCTCACTTTCTTCTGGTTCCAAACAGAGGGAAACTGTGAGAGAGGCTTGAGCGCTGCGTTCAGAAGTAACTTACGGATGCACCTAAATTCAATAGTCTGCTTAAGTATCTGTACTTGTTTCTTGTTCTGTTTCACCTCTCTTCAAAATCTGAAATTTGCACATTTAAATTATATGTGAACACTGAATTTCTTATGCTTGATCATTTCAGAACCATGAAAAACAAAATGAGGATGCAGACAGCTGTAGGAAGACACATTTGACTACTAGTATCATTGGTTTTGTGCTTAAACTCCTTGTACACTAAGAAACTCTTTTACAAATATGTGTTTGTAGAAGTATGTGGCTTTCTGAATGAGTTTTGGGCCTCCTTTATGACTGTTAGTAACTATATAATGGAATCCAATGAGGATGGCTGTCCCAAACAGCTGTGTGTTAGGTACAAACCTGTCAATCTTTAAAGCTGTAATGCCATTTATTTTCTTGTAATATGCTTCCTAAACTGTGAACATCCTCACTCTATACTCAATATACTTCTATACACTACTTAAAGGGGAACCTATTCTATGTCTATGAAACAGGAGAAAAGTGGGGGTTTTTTGCTGCTATTGCATTTTAACATACTAAGAATTTCACATTTTTCTTCTTCATATTTTCTTTTGAAGTCAATTATTTTATATTAGCTCATGAAATGTTTTGAAGAATAAATGATTTCCTTTTTACTTTGAACTAAAAAAAAGTAATTAAGTAGTGCTGAACTGAACAAACACTCATTACTTTTAGGTACTGCAGACTTATTTCCCTATAATTTTTTTTATAGGTTAGTCAAGCTGCAAATTACCCAGGAAAGCCCACAGGTAGACCTTCTGCTAATTATCTGACATGGCTGCCTGCTTTTAAACCAAGAGCTAACAATTGAAGATGTGTGCTGTAGTGAAGAAGCAAAAATTAAAAGAGATTAAACCAGTTCAATATGAAAAGAACTGTTTCATAGCTGTTCTGATTATGGTCCCACCCTGAAGGCAGATTGTGCCAAAGGCTGAAAATGTTAACTTAAGAGAAGATTAAAATAAGCAAATATATCTGGTTTGCTGAAATGACAGAATATGCTTAGCATATTGGCAATAGGAGATAGCTGTCTGCCTATGAATTTTTGGGTGAGTTTTCCGCTATCCTAGTCACTCTAGGTTCAAGTTGTTTGGACATGGTCAGAGAAATAAACTAAATTATATAGTGTGATCTTCTACACTGTTACCTCACATTTTCCATTCTTCTGTCTGTCCAGCTTCACAATCTGTGACTTGGAAGACATGAAGCATAATTTATAGCTAGATTAACAGCTCGGAATACTGTGCATAGTGCATACAACTTGCATTTGTTGATTTTTTTTCTAGTGAAGAGACTTTATCAGCTGTTGTATTCACAGTATGTTTTCATCCATTAATCATTCTTCTGCAGACATATCTCTGGAAGGCATCAATTTTACTGGAATATAATCTGGAAAATGTTCCTATTTCACTTAAGTAGAAATGTTTGTTTCACAAATACTTTAAACTCTCTTCTTTAGTGTTGTACCTGATACCTGATGGTAAAATATACCTGAGTGCTTTAAATGGGGAAAAAACAGCAGGTGAAAAGCAGGTGACTTCCTGTGCAAGGTTACTGTCTGTTCCAACATCATAAAAAGGAACTATTTGAATGTTAACTGGCTTAATAATGTAACTTCACAAGTTCATCTTGTTCATTTTGTTCACAACAGGAAGAAACTGCTTTCTGGGGTGCTCTGGCTTGTTGAAAGTGAAGATCAGTTGCTGTTGATTTAACCTCATCTATTCCATTCCTTGCTCTCCACCCCACCCCCCACCATGTCACTATGCCCCGTGTCAAATGAAGCAAAGGCAATAGCAGTACAAACATTAGTACATTGGGATTAATTTTCATGCTTCTGGTATTATGGGTTGGGGTTTTGTTGGTTGGTTTGGCTTTTTTTGTATTGCATTGATCATTTCAGAACCATGAAGAACAAAATGAGGATGCAGATAGCTGTAGAGTTAAAAAACAGTGCTTGTTTGGCACTGTTTTTTAACTCTTAACTGTTTATTTTATGTAAACCCACCTCTTTGGAGTTGCTGTGGTCTGGTCTTGCAAGGTGCTGAGCACTGACCTTAGAAAAGCAATGTAAGCAGTTGACCAGTTGTGGCTGCAGATATGACCCAGATACTGAAGCATTTGCTACTCTAGAGTTCTTTATTGCTCAAAGGTGTGTCTGTAAGACGGTCTTAGTTTTAATTCTATCTTCAGAGGAGTTTCAGACAATTGACTGTCATTACAGGTTTTTTAGTTCATTAACTTCCCATTAATGGTGTGTATCAAGGAAGAATGTTATAAGGTAGACATGGTTGTAGCTGAGCTTGAGGTTCACTCTTTTGTCCTTTCTGATGAATTGCTCTATACAGTGGGAATTCTGTACTGCTCTAAACCTATGTATGTGTATAGAATAAATGTCTGTAATCTTTAGTCCATTTTAGATTGAGTGGACCTTTTAGATTGTCCATTTTAGATTGAGTGGACCTTCTAATTCACTGGCCAGGGATCTATTCCATCCCACTAGCTATGTTAGCCTTTAAATGAGCAGGCCTAATCCTTGGCAGAAGACTTTCTACTTGTGTATCAAGACAAATGTGAAGGATTTTTTTCATTTCTTATAGGAATACTATTGACTATTAACTTTTGTTTCCTTGCAGTAGTGGTTCCTGTTACACAGGATAATATTTTTTTCTGAGTATAAATACCTGTCCTAAGACTTTTTTGGAGACTTGTACTTGTGAAGCTCTGCCAGGATGAAATAAGATATTTCTACAGTTTGCGTGTCTGACAGATTCTTTTTTGGAGCATTTTAATATATTGGTGGGATTTAAAGGTGTGCTGAATCTAATCTTCCAGGAGCTCAGGAAATATTCATTAGAATGCATTGTCTCTTGCTGAGTTTGACCTTCACTACTCTGCTGGAGTGCACTGCAATTTTTTAGCTGCTTTCATTCTGCTTTTCCTCCTTGGATGATAATAAAAGCGAAGTAGTTTGCATGTCCAGCCTTAGTTCTCCACAGTCTTGATGCTTTCCTGCCATTCAGACTCCTGCTGAGGTCAGTGTCCCTGTGCCTGTATCTTCAAATCTCCATTCTCTTTGTCTTGGCTTCTAGTTTTGACAAGCAGGTGATGAAGTAGTTTTGGTTTCTGTATTGCCCTCACGCTTAGGAGCTTATGTTGTGTATTGGTTTGCATAGTAATTCTGTCCTGATTTTTAGAACTTAAAAGGTTGGCAGTTCCTGCACTCTGTGCTTTCTGCAGAAGTAGAGATTCTCTTTTAATCATCTTTACTATGAGAAACTCTATTCAGTCCTGTGGAAGAATACTTAATGTTAGCACTGGAACAGCAACAGTTTTAAAACTCACAATAAAGTACAACACTGGCCTGATCAACATGCAGTCACCTATGCATGGCTAGGAAACTAAAGAGAGAGATCATCTCTTCTCTTTTCCAACTCTTAAAGTTAGTGGAAGGAAACAGTGCCTGAAACCTGTGCTGGCTATTGCATTGGAATATTTAGAAGTGACCTAAGAAATATGCTTAACACAGTAATAAAAGCGAAAGGGTACTGGTTAGTTGTTATATGTCACACTGAAAAAGTTTATTTGCTCGTACCTACTGTTTTATGAATGTAAAAGTTTCCCTGAATTCCAAAAGTATTAAATTGGTGGAAAACAATACAAATAAGTTTGGATAGTTGGAACAATTGTATTTGAATGTAATCCCTTGCTCTCCATGCAGTTAACTTCTTAATAGATTGTGAGATTTTTCCAGTATGAGTTTGAACTGAGAAATTATAGTACAACGTCACCAATATGGTTATTTTGGATGGCAACTGGAGCAAGTGATTGTTGGTACCGTTCATCCTGTGTTCAGATAAGTCTTCCAAAGCCTGAATGCTGTATTTTTCACTTAATTTACTTGGCTAACAGAGCAAATCCAAGACTGACCCTTTCACACATGGAAATCCACAGTTATGAGTAAGTTGCCTACTGTACAGGTTCGAGCCTGTGTCTGGATCCGTTACATCGTAAGGACAGGATGCAATATCTCTGCAGTCGGGATAATACAGCCTTGCAGTTGCACCCCCCATGCTAAAAGTCTCTAAATTGGATTACTAGTGTATCCCAGTAACTGTTTTTTTTTCTTACCAAATACTTCGGAAGATTGCTGCATTCATCCCAACAAATGCAGTACAGTAGCTCCCACCATGGGCAACTGTAAGCCAGGTCCAAATTCACAGGTTCCACTTCAAAATTTGATACTATTCCGTTACCACAGCTATATATCCTATGAAGTGCAGCGGGCATTCTTGAGCTTTGCTAATTTTTTTTGTAAGTCTAAGTTTGGGTCTAAGCCTAACACATCTTTCTGAGAGAGGCGAGGCAATGGACCATTTTAGTCCATTGGGTGGGCACTGGGTCTTTTTTTCCCACCTGTGAAACTCTAGAAGTGTTGCTCATCAGTGACTGATAGATGAGGCTCTGAAACAGCTCTAATTAAGATGCTATTCACACTACCATAATTACAAGATAAAGCAATTTTATTAACCAGGATTATTTATTAGTCACAGCAATCAAAACTACATTGCAATTAGTCACAGGAGGACCTGACAGAACATGGATGTTAATATTAAGTATCCAATGTGTTAATTTGTAAACCTGTCATATTTGTCATGGTGGTAGTAAATGGTGCCAAACTGCTTTTTTCAATAGATTCATTAGTGATAACCTTTTGGGTTGATAGATCTGGCACAATTTTACAGTATTTCATGATTTATTTTTTAAAGCACATCAATTGAGATTTAAATTAGGCTTATTAAAAAGAATTTGGATTTTCTTAAACACAAAATAGGAAAATAATTGCTTTGGATTGTTAAATTTGGCACCTAATGTGTCTCAGCCACTACCTCAAATTTCATGAAGATATATTTGTTTTAGTTCTCATACAAAATCTGATCCTGTAACTATTAAATGAAATAACTAGAGATAAGAGGGGCTCTTGACAGTTATGTATTGTTCCCAAAATTTCTGTCCAGAGATTCAAGTGAAATTCTTTGCCATGCTACTGTTGCTTTATCTTCTTCCACCAAAGAGGACATTTTACATGCTTAGCAGGGACTTCAGAGTTAGCTGTGTGAATTAACAGTTGATAACTTAACAGATGATCATGTAAGCAGAGAATGTAAGTCATGACTGAATTTTAATTGGGACCTTAATTTTTTGGTTACTTTAATGACATGTCTTCCATGACAATGCGTGGTTCCTGAGATAAGATTTCTACAGAGAAATCTTAAATTACAGTTTCTTGTCCAAGGAGTTGCTATAGTCCTCTTGATTAAACAATGGGGTTAATTTCAGCTGGCATTGACTATTGCCCTTTCCTGAAAATCTGTTATCATGCAGGCTCAGGCAGGGAAGTTGAGAAGAGCTCAAGAAAGGATGCTGAAATATGTCAGTGCATCAAAGTGAAGCCAGCTGTGTAATTCAGGTAGGTTTGCTAGCAGTGTACTAAATCTGGTAGCGCAATTAACAGTAGTAATGATCATGAGGCTGTAAAGTCTTGTCCTAAATATATGCAGGACTGGCATAGGTAACAGCAGTTGCTAGCTGTGGAGTTTGTACTATTGCATTTGAGGGTTAACTCTCTTACCTAGGTTAGTGCTGGCATGGGTACTCCATTGCACTATGCACATTCCTAGTTGTGCTGTGTAGATAGAAATAAAGCTTGTGGTCTAAAAAAAAGTATTGTTTCTTATCTCATCCCTGGCAAAAGGTGCTAGACATGCTTATGTGCCACAAGCCACTTGGTCATGTTGGTGAGGTTTTTACTACTTAAAAATAGAAGTTTATTTGTACATACCACTTGTGGAAACTGAACAGGAAAATCCTTCCTGTGAAAAACCACTGTTGTCTTTACAGAGGACAAGAGTCCTTCTGGTACCTTGGTTCTGTAGCAACAGGCTTGTATTTTAAACAGGTAAAATACATCATATGTTTTGAAGCCTAAATTTCTTGACTTGTAAACTTATAGCTTGTGATTTGTTGAGCTGTGGCCAGTCAAGTGGTGATGGTACAGCACTTTCCTTTCAGCAGGGGACAGAATGTTTCAGTATTTTCTAATGCTGATGTGAAGTAGGTCCCAGTTCTCCTGCCCGTGAGTAGAGGGAAGTTAGAATTTATGTTGAAAGCCGTAAGTAGTGCAGCAGCAAAGCAGAAAATTTCCAGCCTCAAGTGAACACACAGAGTATTAATTCAATGTCTTGATGCAATGCTTCAGAGAAATAGAAATCAGGAATAGAAGAGGCTAGACCATATAATTTGTTTCCTTGCCAGTGCAAGATGGGTCTCTTGCATTTTATTGAGTCTATGAAAACTCTTGAGGAACAGAGATCACAGTATTTTCCTTGAGAGAGAGCCAAATGCTTTTCATTTGTCAAGAAGCTTTGCTTGCTATCCATCCTAATTTCTTCCTTCTAGTTGTACCTTTGGGCCTAAGTTTTCGTTATTTTTGTTTATACGCTTCATTGATATCTTCCCATCTTGCCATTTGACAAACCCATACATATTCATCTTCCTTTCTGACAAAATTTCTCCAATCTTCTAGCAAATTGAAAGGAATTCAGAAAAGGTTTTGTCAACATTTGTGTAGAGATGAATGGAAGACATGAGGAGAGGGAGGATATCACAGTCACTTTCAAATATACACTTCTGAAAAGAGGAAGATACTATGACCCACTCTGGCTTAATAGTGAAAGTTGCACAGCAGTTGCAAAGGGGTTTTGGTTTTTTGTTTTCTTTTTTTACTTTGTCTGTTTCTAAAATTTAAACTGTTTCTGTCTAATGTTGCAATTTCTATCTAATGCTTAAAATCTTGTTTATGAGCACAGAGGAAGCGCCACCTTATAAGTAAAGGCAAGAATTTTTTCCTAGTATAATTTAAATCTTTAGGGTCAGATCGTTGTTAGTGCAGACCTAACTGTTACAGAAAAAAAACCCAACCAAACAACCAACCAAAAAAACAACAATGCAGTTAAAACTGTTATACATGCACTTCTCTGTCTCAGCCTCTTTTCCTGGGTGGTGTGCTCCCCCTTCCATTGTTCCTTTGGGTCCTAACGTGGGTGGATTCACACTGGTGTTGGAGTGGTGGAATCCTTTGCCAGGAGGAGTAGGATGCTCATGGTGTTGTGTTGCTTTGTTTTCCTTCCTTTCATCTCCCTCTACCACTCAGGATTGTTTTTATATGTTTTCCAACATGTTTTTAAACCTTTCTCTTTCTTCCCTGGTCCTTAGCTCCAGGTCAAATCCAAATTTATTATATATGATACCCTTTGTATATGTTAGGTGCTATTTCTTTCTTCACTTTGTTACCCCTAAAAATAGTTTTGTCCAACTACAAGTCTGTCTTTATCTTTACTTTTAGACTGTCCACTGGCGAGTTGTTTCTAGCTGTGGGATCTCCAGTGCCACACTTGTGTCCCAGTTCTCGTCCCAAGCCTGTGCTCTGCTACACCACAGCGCTGATCTCCACGAGGCCTCTGCTGTCACACCAGGCCTTTCTCTCTCTACACTGTGCTGGTACCACACGAATCAGAAGTTAAACTAATTAGCCTTAGGTAACCTTGTCAGATAGAGAAATTGCTGTCATGGCTAAACCAAGTAAAGCTGCAGACAGGTTAAGAGAGATGCAGCCGGAGCAGGCCTGGCGGGCCTCACTCCTGGGGCCTTGCAAAGTCACTAGGAAGCTTATGGCCTCTTAGTGCATCGCAGGGCTACGCGGCTGTACCAGGAGCGCAACGTGCGCTGTTGCAAACCTCCTTCCTGAGCATCTGAGTTTCTCTGACTATTGTCTGAGTTCTTACCTGCTTAGATCTCTGCCCTACTGTGAGTTGGAGACTTTTGTGTATCCAGCTGGGTTACCCTGGAGACTATTTCCATTACATCTCAAGTGTAATTTGAAGGTTGAATGCCGATCACTCCCGAGTTTTACTTTACCTTTTCTGTAAATACAACTGCATCTAAAGTTTTGTCTTCTACAGGTTTCATGTTTGCCTGATGGTATTTCATTTTGAGGTTTTGTTTTATTTCCCTGTCAGCAATATGTTTCTGTGGGTCTTGCTTGTATTCCTGTAGTCTGTTCAAAACTTGACTTCCATTTTCAGCAGAAATTATATTACTGTAAATGCTGGTTTAGTTTGTTTCATCACACTGCATAGACCCCTTCCAGAATGCTATAGAAGGTGCTAAATTAAAACATAAGTTACTCCACTGATTATGCTTCCATTTATCAGTTTTAGTACAATTTGTTCAGGTTTGGTTTTTTTAGTGTTTTAGTCTAGTTCTTTTGACCATTTGACTTTAATAATGATCAAAACCAAATTCTGATGTGGTTACAGGTAAAAATTGCAGCTATGGCAGTAGGATTACATTAATACAAGTAGTGCTATTTATAATTATATAGATTCCTCGTCTGGTTATATTTATGTGACTATGCCCATACTAAAGGAAGGAGATGTATTTGTGTGCTTGGCATGTGTAGGAGAGATTGCTCTAAACTTGTGTGTATATAATTCCATATTGTATTTTATATAAATGTAAAAGGTGCATTCTAACTTAGAGTAGTTGAAGTAACATAAGAATACTGAGTTAGGAGGGAAAGTTTAAGTAAATCTCATTTCATAGCTATAGTAGGTCTAGCTTGAAGTCTAGTCCCTGAACTTGGAAGTCTGCCCTTGAGCTCTCTTTAAAAGGCGATTCTTAATTTCCCAAAGGCTCTGTAAAGACATAGTAACACAAAGAGATGGGATATAGAACAAAAACAACTGTTGATTTAGCTGTAGATTTACTGAAAATGTTGAAGAATTTTAACTCCTGACTTGTTCTCTCCAGGGGAAGTGATCAAGGTGTAAGAGCATCAAGAGATGTTTTTGCAAATAGTTTCTCCATTTCTAAAGATTGTACATCTGTCCCCTGAACTGATCATCCAGTTTCTCTGGGTAGCTTAGCCGTGAGTGTGTATACTCAGGCCTGACTGTGTGTATGCATGCACACACGTAATACTACCAACTGGTACCTTTTTTGTCCAACCTACTTTACTCAGTATAGGGAAAAGTTTCTTTTCCAGTTTGGCATTATGAAAAAAGGTCTGTAGATGATAGAACACTCATCAGTGACAGATCCATGACTTCCTACCTTGTCTTTATAAAAGTCCATGTCTGTAGCACATGTGTAGCTCACCGTATAGCCAGGAATTCAAGTTTATCTATGGTAATTTTGTAGGAGGCATTCTGACCTGTTTCTGTCATTTTCTTTGCTAAAGCAGCAACTCAGATGAGCAAAATTTGAGGTGTTCGCTGTTTTTCAACTTGCTTTTATTCAGTAATATAGAATGCTAGATAAATGTCCTTGGTTCAAAGTGCAGGAAATAAGTATTCCTCTAAGGCAGTTGAACTGGGAAGGTACTGAAATTAAGTTAATCCTTTGGAACAAATGTGTGGTATTATCAGGGAAAGATTCCTGTTTATTTCCTATGTCTCTTTCTTGATGGAATATCCAGTAATCCCATAAGGATTTTAGGCTTCTTGGCCTGGCTTGAAGTAGATTGTAGCTCAGACATTTTGCAAGAATACAGAGTGATTGGTGAGACTGGATTCGGAATACTATAGGTGTGTTGTGCTTGGTGTTGCTCTGAACTCTGATAACTCTCTTAAGGTGTGTGTTTCAAAGATCTGCTTTGCTAAGGTATGTTTATACCCATAACACCTCCTCAAAGGAAAGCACATATCAGGCATAAATGCAACATGGATACAGGATAATGTGCCTTGCAAGGCAGAAGAGGACCAGAAAGCATGGTGGAATTATCAAGAGCAGAATCAGGTGTGAATCACTATTAGGAGCACAGATGTTATTTGTGTCTGCATCAGGGGAACAAGTGACCTGCTCAAGCCATGCAGATGTGTAGCTAGATATGTGTGGTCCCCTGGGATTTACAGTGACCTGTGCTTTGAGCTCTCTGTATCTGACTGTTGGCCTCCAGAGGGAAGCTGAGGGAGGACATGCAAGAAACAGTTCAATTCTTACTCTGTTCTCTGAACTACTTGTTATTCTCATCATGCATTAAGGGTCTCTCCCCTGGGGAACAGAATAAAATAAAACAAAGCTGTCCCTTGGACAAACATGATTTTTCTCTATGTAGGCTGTTTGTGATGCAGTGGCCTCATCACGTGTGCACAGACCACAGTCACTGGGGTCTGTTCTCATGAGATCCCCTGCCTTGCTTTTGGTTCTCAGTTCCCTGCAGCAGGAAAGGCAGGTCTGAGCTCTAGAGAGGACTCCTTGGGGGAGACAGTTGGTGTTTTTACTAAGCACTCTTATTGTTAATTTAGGCTTATTTACCTGCAAGTATATATTCAGCATCTGGCAAGAACCTTTAAAACAGAGAAATTGCTCAGCTGAATATGCAGATCTAGTACTTGAAGCTCTACTGATACAGATGGCATGTACATTATGCTTGTGGATTCAAAGATACTAAGCAGAGTATCTATATGTACAGTACATCTATTTTTCTTGGCAGTGGGGAGGGAAGTTGCAAAAATAGTTGTGTGACGTTTGTAAGCAGATGAGGCAATTAATTATAGTACAGCATATTGAGCATTGTATTTAGGGAAGCTAAAGTTTCTGGACTCTTAGTTGTGGCACAGCTGTGCTGGCAGTGTTTTTGTTTTGCCATTGATGTACTACTCTGATACTCACTCAGCTTTCTGAATTTAAGGCAACCAAGTGACAGTTCTGCTGGTGGATCAAGGCTGTGGCTGAGAGGCCAGAGTTTGGTGGCTGTTCAAATAGGATGACTATGGTAGGAAGGCCATCATTCATCTTTTCAGTGTCTGGTTCTGTTATATGAAGATGGCTTTTGCATTGCAGGTTGTTTGTAACCCACTTGGACTTACTATTCTGGCTAGTTCAGAACAGACACAGCCAAAGCAGGTGAACCCAAAGTAGACAGCAATTGTAAAATCATACCTCAGCTCACAGAAGTGTTCCCTTCCAGATCAGCCTAGATGATCAGCCAAGATGGCTTGCTTCTCAGATCGGTGGGCTTTGTCTAAATTGACCAAATCTTTATTTAAATAAATGATTGGCATACACCATTATCTTCGGCTTTGAAGAACTGACAGGTAGAGAATTAAATGCATTATGAATCTTTCCAAATGTGCATCAAAGATGTGAATCCATTTGAGGTTTGTAACTGAAGCTTATTCATGTTAAACTCTGCAACGTGTAGTAAATAAACTTGAGATTTCAAATACTGTCCACTCACTATTGTTTGATTATGTAATTCCTTTAGTACAGTTTACTCCTCAATTGGGTTACTTCAGTTGCTATTAAAACTTCAGTCTTACAGTACTGTGTACTTCGGTGACTCAGTTCTGTTTTCACTTTCTATCAGTACTGTTACAGCCAAGACCAGATTCCCTTCCTGTCAAGAATTTGTACACTCATGACAGGAAGAGTGAGCTCTTTGGAGGTTGGAGTTTCAAAGTGAGTAAGAATAAAGGGCAAAGAGGTTACGTGACTGTCCTACGGGCAGGTAACAGCTCAGCCGCGGGGCGTGCAGTTCAACATAGAGTGACTTCCAGTCCTGAGGGCTCTCTAGCATCACATTATCTATGAATGTCTGTGCTTTAACACTTCTGGATTTGTAAAGTATGGAGAAGTAAATGTAGTCAAATCAAGGCTTATTTTTGATTCTTAATAAATTAATTTTCTGCCTAAATATGGCAAATTGCTCTGGGATGGAATGACCTGAATAAATTCCTATTAGAAGGCTCTTCTAGTCTGTGAAGTGAGCTGGCAGTCCAGTTATATTTTCTAACAGAGGTGGATTGTATTTGGATTTCACACTATCAAATTCATCTGGAAATGAAAAAGGAATGGGAAGGGTTGTACCTTCCATACTACCTAGTTGCTTCAGACCTCACCTTAAGGAGATAAGTATCAGCAAGGCTACAAGACCCTGCCATTTATCAAGGTATGGGGTTTTTCCAGGCAGGGGAAAGTTTACAACTTGATGCTTTTGAAGAACTTTAAAATCTTACTTTGAATCCTTGAGTCATGCTGTTTATTGCAACAAATTTGTATGTTACATTTTCTATACATAACACCTGTGTACATTTGAAGTTGATAGAAGAGGGCTGTATGAAGTTTTAAATGCTGATAGCTATGAGCATGGTTGTTAGAAAGGTCTGAATCATAGAATGGTTTGGGTTGGAAGGGACCTTAAAGATCATCTAGTTCCAACTCCCCTGCCAACAGCAGGGACGCCTTCCAGTAGACCAGGTTGCTCAAAGCCTCATCCAACCTGGCCTTAAACACTTCCAGGGAGGGGGCATCCACAACTTCTCTGGGCAACCTGTTCCAGTGTCTCACCACCCTCACAGTGAAGAACTTCTTCCTAATATCTAATCTAAACCTCCCCTCTTTCAGTTTAAACCCATTTCCCCTTGTTCTGTCATTAACTGCCCTTATGAAAAGTCCTTCCCCAGCTTTCTTGGAGGCCCCTTCAGGTACTGGAAGGCCGCTATAAGATCTCCCTGGTGCCTTCTCTTTTCCAGGCTGAACAGCCCCAACTCTCTCAGCCTGTCCTCCTTTTTTGTTTAAGCCTTGAATACAGTGGCAGAAAAATTTGTTAATTTCTTAACAAAATGCTCATTGAGGTTTTTGGTCTTCTGCCCAGAAGAAACTTAAAAATACTTCAGCTTTTCTGTAATAATTGAAATGTGTTGCTAACATCTTGCATCCCCTGTCAGTCAATTTCTCTGCAACACTGGTAATTCATCCCTGGTTTAGTTTTGCTAACAAATATGCAGTCTTTGAAAAGTTGGATATTTAGGCTTCTGTCTTGATGTTACTTTCCTCAAATTTTACAGTGAAAATGTCACTCATTTATTTGTGCCACAAAGTCATATCTTTTGAAGTGCTTACTAAACTGCAGTTGACTTTGAAATGCTGGAAGTAAATGTTGCTGGTGTAGATGTCTGTCAATCCTCCCCTATCATTCTCAAGACTTTTGGCAAACTCTAGCAGAACTAATGAGCTGCAAATGCAGAAATATGCTCCTAAACAGTAGAAATTTGATCGTGCTTTGTGCTTATGTGAGTTGCTTTAAAGATGAGTGACAATAGATTGCCCATGTTCTTTTGTAAGAATGTAGGAAATTTTGAAGTCCATTATCCAAATACATTTATTGTTTTAAGGAACTAGGGTTTGGTTTTTTTTGTTGGTTGTTTGGGGAGGTTTTTGGGGTTTTGGTTTTTTTTTTTAATTTATGTCTCTGAGGAAAGTGATCAGATAAGTCTGCAATAGAGAAAGCAGAAGAGACGCAACTCTTGCTGATATAAAGAGGATGCAAAATGTGATGTTCTTTTTTAAGTAAACATCTGTTTTTCAGGGGATATTGTGATCTGTGGGCTAGAATAGAAGAATCTTCAGTATGTGCATATGCTTGTTAATGGTAAGCAATGCCAGAGAAGGTGCTACTGTGAAATGTAATACCATTTGCCTAATTTAAGACAACAATAAACTGACTTAAAAAGCACAGTAGAGGAGAAGGCTAGACTGTTGAATTTGTTAGCAAAATATTTTTCTGAACTATGCTGGTGACTTTTTTTATTTTATTAAGAGGAGCAGAACACTGCAAAAGCTCTTTTTCTAGGGTTTAGTTTCTGTCCAGAGCAGAATTCAGTATTGAACTGTTAGTAGATCCTTTTCAGGAGACACACAACTGAACCTGTGGTGCCTTCTCTGAGCCTTTGTACTCCAGCTATACTTTCTGTAGTGTATGGAAATATATTGCCCTTCCCCACACATGGGCCCATGCCCCTGCTCTCCTGGGCTGAGGCTTTGGGCTGTTAGTGAGCTGGTTGGAGGCAGGTGTGACCAGCATGGGGCAGTTCTGGTGGCCCCCACACTGGCCCCGGTAGCCTCCTGCTCTCCAGGTGCTTCTTGGTTATGCCTAGTACAGGAGCTTTCCAGGTGGGGAACACTTCTTTCTCTGTAAGGGGCTCTACAGTTTACTTGACCTGAATACAGGCCTAGTAGCAAAGTTTGTTTAAAACTGTGCAATATTTAAAGGTTTGTCCATCAGGAACTGTCAAGGGCTGCAATTTTTCTGTCTGGATGCCACCCTTAGTCAAACCTCTGATAGATTCCAGGAAAGCCCAGGCTAACAGGAGGCTGTCATCCCAGCAGAGCCTGGCGCGTCTTTCATGGCATACAGCTGGTGGAGGAACATGGGGATGTAGCTGTTGTGGGAGGAGTATGGTGGGAAGGCTACCCCTGGCCGACCCCAAAAACCATGGCTGCAGCAGGATCCCCAGAGAGTCTGGATGTCCCTCATGCTTAGGTTTGCTTTTTTTGTAGCTAAATTCTCCAAATGTTTTGTTTGCTCCAGGCACTTAATATTGTTCTGTAGATATGGAGCGCCAGTGAAGTTATATGTGGTAGTTTGTCAAATTAAAAACAACTGTCCTGTGCATTTATTAATGCAATTGATTTTTAAAAGATAATTACTTGTGGTGGTTTACCTGGGGCACGCCTGACGGAGTACGATTTCGTACTGTTACGCTCTTATTTCCCTGAACATTTTTAGGTTGTAATGAGCTCAAGGTACTAGGGTTTCACATGCCTGGGGAAGTTCCTAGTGACATAACTTGGAGCCTATAGCTTTTTTCATCTCTGATGGGAGGCAGATGGAAGAGGATCCTGTCCTTTAAAGATTTAGCTTGGTTTTGAGGTAAACCTCTAACTTTTTTACCCTGTGATTATCAGGAGAGTAGATGTGCTGCATCCAGTGTGAATATCGACAAAAATTGAATGATCGTACTTGGCAGAGGATCTTGTGGTGACTTCAAAGGTTGAGTCTGTGCTTAGCAGATGGACAAGGAGGCAGGG
The DNA here is from genome assembly GCF_000700745.2 of Antrostomus carolinensis. Classification (NCBI taxonomy): domain Eukaryota; kingdom Metazoa; phylum Chordata; class Aves; order Caprimulgiformes; family Caprimulgidae; genus Antrostomus; species Antrostomus carolinensis. The sequence continues at coordinate 55,923 of NW_010307184.1, forward strand.
CAGTTGGAGGATGTTGAATAGACTGTGTGTGCCAGTGCTAACTAAAAATCACCAGAGTTAGCAAATGAAAGGCCTAGAGGCCAAGTACTGTCACTGAGGTCTGGAATATCTAGAGTATTGCAAATATTAGTGCATTTCAATAAACTACTGACACTTTCTCCAATGGGAGGCAGGAGGAAGGTGATATTAGTGCTTTTGGTCTGTGACTAGTTTCTGAAACACATGTACTTGTGTGTGAAGTCAGCGTGGGAATGTTTGGTTCATACAAGTTTTGCAAAGACAGGAAAAGTGAATGCTTACCAAAGAATCAGCTCAGTTGTTTTTTCTTTCTGTTTCTGAGGTGGGTTGGCTTTTGTTCATAAGACATAGCTGCTCCTGCTGGAAAACCTGTGGTTTTTTGTTTCAAATGGAAACAGGAGTTGGAAGTCAGAGGAGGAAGAGAACAGAAGCAAATTGGTAAATTCAGCCTACTGTTGTGATATGTGTTTATGGTGTGAGTTGGACCTGCAGAGCCTGATTAGCACATTCCCAGCAGAGAGAGCTGTTTGCACAATGGGAGGAATGGCAGAATTAGAGTTAGCTCACTGTGTATACAGCATGTTGAAAAAACATGAGCAGGGGGCAATCATCAATTTGTTTTTAATGAATCTGGTAGCGGTCACTCTTTTGCAGGGAGATCAAAAGCAGAAGCTAGGGCCTGTTGCGGTTTTAAGGCTTTTCAAGAAGGATCAAATTGAACTTTGATTTATCAGGAAGAAAAACATCAGTTACAAATCACCCTTGTTCTGATACTCTATATTTACTTGTTAAAAACAACCAACTATAAATAGAATAAGAAATATTAAAGCTGGAAATAAGGCTTCTAATTACTGGAGGAGTTGAGGGTATTGAATACCCTTTCTTTTAGGACAACACTAACTATTATGGAGTGAAGAGTTGATGAAAAAAGGATTTAGATGTTTTTTTCATGGTAGAAATTGGAAGAGATGCTTGGAGAATCCTCTTCTAGCAATTTCCCATTTTTGAATGTGATAAGTTTGAGGAGGAACCGAAGTTGAAGAATAGAAGGGTTATCTGAAAATCACCCGTGTGCATATGTCAGGAACACCAAGCTGCAGCTGCTCTGTAGATAGTTGCTTTACTGAAGATCCATTTTAGCTTAATGAAGTTGCTTGTTACTCAGCACGTGGTACGCAGAGAACACCAAGCTCTGTAAATTAAGTAATGATTGATATGAGCTGTGTGTTAATTTCTTCATCCTATTGTCATTCCTTCTACCAGTGTCCTGAACACAATTAAGTATACTCAGATCCTGTTTTAGGGCCTGCTCTCAGGCAATTATTCAGAGCAAATAGCTGGAACTTTATTTTTAATGAAAAATACTGTAAGCCCTTTAAAACCATGTCTGTCATAATAAGAAAGCATAGTTCTGTTCCTTTAGGCAGTAAGCATTGACTGAAGTGAACAAGTATGATGCATTAGTGCAGATGCTAAGCTATACAGTTCCTAGAGGTTATAGTGCAATACATAGTGGTATTATGCATAAATGGTAACCAGAGAAGCCATGCAGTATCTTTTTTAGGAAGGAAGACTAAATTGTTTCTGTGATAAATGGTAACACCAGAAGTGACAAATTTTACTTGTGGCAAAATGCTAGGAAAATTGATGACTAACTAGGAGAAGCTCATGTGACAGTTGCTGTCCAGCTTGATCTGGCAGCTTGATCTGGAGTATATCATGTTATGATGAGTGACAGGGAATGAGTAAAATTTTCCTGTATAATGAGAATGTGATTTAGGTGCATTTGATTTGACAGAAACGGAGCTGTGTGAATCACAGCAGATACAAGGGCTGTAGGGGAAGTATTGCTGAACAGCCCAAAGCAAGCTCAATGTGATATTGTAAAATCTGGGGCTATGACCCACACCTTGGACAATGGTCCATCACTTTAGCACCCCATGGGCAGGCTGCATTGCAGAACTCATTGCTTTATTCAGTGCACTGTAAAATCAAGGTGTACTGCATCAAGAACCTTCTTCATTACACCTTCTGTTTTCTAAGAAATTTCACTGTATTTCAAGGGACAAGATCTATTTATTAGATTATTCAAATAGGGGATTCATTCTGTGCCTACCATAGAGCTTTTATCACGGTATTCCGGTGATGGAAGAGATTATATCCTTCCTCAGAGGTGGCACCTTTGTCAGTTTATATTAAGCCAAGACCTATTTTTATGAAATGGGAACATTTTTATCATGAAAATGATAACATTTCTCTGTTATGAATGAATATTATTTCAGTAGGAAAAACTTAGTATGTCTTCGTAGAGGAAGATGAAGTATTATTGTTCTGTTAGAGCTCTTTGAAAGAGCAGATTGGGAACTGTAATTTGCTTGATGTGGTGGTTGTATTTCCAAAAGCTCAAAAAAAGTCTTTCACTGAAGGCTCCTAAAGTATTCAAGCTGTTACAGAATAAGCATTTGTTGATGAATGTCATCTAGATATCCATTGTAAATAAAGAGGTTAAAAAACCTCAGACAGTTAGAGGTATTTTTGACCAGATTTCAGTAGTGTAACTAAGACTTGTAGCATTCACTATGTTAATAACTGACCTGGAAAAGGTACTGAATTAGGGATGAAACAGTTTGTGTTATTCCAGTGTTGAAATGACCCTGATGCTGTGAGTGTAAAGAGTTGCAGAAAATACCATGAATGAACAATACAATGCCAGACAAAACTCAGTGTTGATAGACACAAAGAAATGTGTTGAGAGAAAAACAGTCCTATCTATCTGTATGTGTTGAGGGGTTTCAAATTTGCTATTATTGCTTATGAAAGAGATTTTTGAATAATTTGGGGTAATTCTTAAAATACCAGCTTAACAGTTAGGTAGCATGCAAAAGAATAATAGAAGGTTAGGAATCACCATGAAAAGACTAGAGAATCCAATATGCCACTCCTTGAATGTATCACTTTAGGGGAACAGAAGAGTGCACAGAATTCAACCCAAAGGTGTATTAGAGCTGGGGAAGGTGCAGATAGGGGAGCTCAGAAGTGTGAAACAGCTTACACAGAGGAGAGAATTCTGCTTCACAGAAAGGACACATGAGGTGGGCATGGCAGAGGTGTTTAAAATTCTGGGCTGTTTAGAGGAAGTCAATAAGGACATCAATATTGTGTGAGAACAAAGAGTATCCACTGATGTTTCAGTCTTCTGGATGTTGAAAGGCGATGAAATAGCAGAATGGAGCTCCAGTATGGGAATGCTGTATCATCCCAGGTTGCTCCAAATTGGTTTGGTGCCTCCTGCCTACTTTGTAAATACTAGTATATTCCTCTGCCAAATGATCAAAATGAAGGTCTTGGGGTAACAGCCCGAGCAGCTTGGAAGACATCTACAGCAGTCTGTTACAGTACGTCATATTTCACTGTTACCTTTCTGAGTTATCTCTACCACCTTCTATTTATCAGCTGGTAAAGTTGTTCCTTTTTATCACTGTTGTAATGAGCTCTGAAGTATGAATGCATTTCCTGTAGTGCAAAAGGACAACAGGTTCTCTTTGGCTTTAAGTACTGCTTGGTGATGATCAGTTGTTGAGTGACCTAGTTCATAGAAAGTCTGGATATTTTACCTGTACTTTTCCCTATAGATCTCTTCTTAATTCCACGGGTGCTTTATTATTACATATAAATATTAAAAATGCATTAGGCTACCTTTTTATTTAGTTTTATTTTGTATTATATGATGATCACAATCTCAAATACTGTATCCTTAACTACATGCCCAAAGCTAAATTTCTGCCAAATAATGAATCATACACTGGGTTCTGCAGAGCAATAACACTCATGCTCAAAATCAAGAACTTGTAACAGCTCTCAAATACTTTGAGCAGCAAAGCAGAGCACCAAACTTTAACTACTGCTTCTAAAACTGATTAATTTTTTTATGCTTCAATCAGTCTATTTAAATGATTTTTCCATTGTGTCACCAGATTAAGTCAATGGACGGTACCAGTAGTGTTGATAATGCATTACATAAGGAGAAACAGTTGCAAAGACGTATTTTTCCTGTGTAATTGCTATTAACAAGACTGTCTGCCCTCTTTTCTTTAGGGTTATGTTGTTGTTTATGAGCAGGAGGAGGAAGGCTTCTTTGTCAATAGTCTTATGTACCTGATGGCCTTGTGCATGGAGCAGTGACTAGTATAAAAACCCATGTTTTGCCTGTAGCTTCCCTCCAAGAAGCTTTGGACTATCTTTAGCTGCTACATGGTACTGTTCAGCATGTGAAACTCTGAACACTCTTGGAGGTTGGGTTCTTCATGGCCTAGTACTTTGTTCAGTTTGATTTCCCTCCTCAGCTAAAAATGCTACTCTTTTAAGATGATAATATGCTAGTTCCTCTTGGCTCGTGGTGCCTTTCATGCTTTAGAAATCACTGGGTTAAAATTAAGCCCACTGAATTCCATAGCATTGTCCTTACTATAGGATTAATATTTGGATTTCTGCTTCAGTTTGAATTTAGCACTTTCTTAAGATACTTTAATACTTGCTTACAGTTAAGCATTTCTGTAAACAGTTCCAGAAAATCCATTAATCATTTCCACAGTACAAAAGAGTTACACAGCTAAACTGAACTCTCCCTTTACATCTTCTGTACAGATGCAGCTTCCTCTGGGTTTTTTTTAACTGTTGACGTAGAAAGAAGATAAAGGTGACTGGAGAGCTGTTCACTAGGAACACCTCATTGCTCCTCTCAGATGTAGTTGCTTGCCTGTTGAAATACATTCTTGATAAAATTATTGCATAGTAGGTTCATATTTCCCATGCTTCTGCCTCATACTTCTCTCTGTGGTGCATATTTGATTTTGGGAAGAATCAGGTGTATCGGACTATCAGTAAGCAAAAATAATATAGAGGAGGTGGTATTTCTTTTCTGCCAGCCCCTCCACAAAACTGGAAGTGGTCCTGGAAAATAAATTCTCTCAAAAGATGAGACCAGCCTTTGAAGGGGAGACCATGACACAGGTGAAATGGAGGCAAGCTCATCCAGCTGCAGAGACCCGGCCAGAATTTGGGTCCAAAGTTTGTAATGATATATATACATAATAATAAATAAATAAATATTGTAAAGGTAGTTTAACTATGGACCAAATTAATCAAGGAGAGTGGCTCTTTCTAGCCTGTGTTTGAATTAATATTCTTAGACTCAGGAAATTCCTTTACAAGAAGAGTATTAAAGTAAATTATTTACATCTTCTAACTCAATTATTTACCTGAATATAGAGAGACTATCAATCCTCAGAGATAACTGTTGTACTGAGAGCAAGGGAGAAGGAGAGGAAGATAGAGGTGGAGGTGGTTTCCTTTTCCTTAACCTTTACCTGCTGGTGTGCCCAAGGCATGGGTGCTGTGTAGAGAGGATTTAGGATCATTTAATGTTACTCTTGCTTGCAACAATGCTAGAAGAATAATAGTTCAGCCCCCTCTTGCAGAGCACACTTGCACGTAGTTGGTACCAGAAGTGCTTATGGATGACAGTCAGTGGACTCAGTGATTTCTTTTTATCTGGAGGTTTAAAATCTTCCATGTTGGGGTTATGCAGTAAAAGCCAGTGTAAGTTTAAGCTTGTTTTCCCTACTACTTGAAATATTAGGTCAAGCTGTATGCAGTAAAGTATGTAAATGTAGAGAAGCATTAAAAAAAAACCCTACAAGCCCTTAGAGTACTTAAGAAGGATTTAATTTGTATTATTAGTAGAGGGCTCATTTTAGTCCAAGTCATAAGTACCAGAACTCACTAAATTAGTTTTGTACATGTCCTGCCCCTTCAGGAAGGTGCAAGTCTGGTGGTTGCCTTATTCTTGAGGCTGGTAAAGAGGTATAAAGATGCAATAGATAAGAATAGTGTTGCACAGATGATTATTAGCATCCTAGTTGTAGATGATTGTCACTGAAGTTGAAGAAATGTTTTCGATATGTAATAATTTATTACATTAGATTTAAACATGATAATTAGATTAGTCTTCAGTATAAAAGTATGTTTAAGTATGTTTACTTGAAGTGCTTCTTTTAAGGCTTGTTTCTTACCAGTGATCTGTCTTTTTATTTGCTCCTGTTTTTAAGCAACTCAAGATTTTTTTATTTTTTTTTTAAAGTTGGGAACAAGGTAGAGAAAAGAGAAAAATTATTCTTACTCCAGACTGTTGCAGTTGAAATATATCTTTATTTCTTTAGTGAAGCAACTTTATGCAAATAAAAACTACCAGCAATACAGCACCCAAAATAAAACAGCAAGCACTAAGTCAAGTAGGAAAGTTGTAAAACAGTGTTTCATTGCTGAATGTTAAATATTCAAATAAACATAGTAAAAACTTCAGGAGGACTTTATGGGGCCATAGATGCACAGTGTAAAATCATTCATGTTCTGCTATCAAACTACACCAATTGTTCAACATATTCTTATCAATCCAAGTTGAAAATTACTATCTTAAAGGAGGGGAGTACTTAAGCTGGTGCATATGTGTAATACATCTCTCAAACTGCATGTATCCTGCTGCTTTCCCTATTACATGTTTGCATACAGAATCAAGATGGTGATTAAGTGCACAGAACATTGATCTGAGAACATAAATAAAATGTGTGCAAACATACATCAGTATCTGGATGAAGAAGACTGTTTCACTTAAATGTGCTATCACTGCCCTGGGTAGTTGCTGTGTGTGCATTGGTAAGTGCCAACAAGGAGACCTAAGGAAGCTCTGCAACAGGACTGCACAGGCAAAAAATTGCAAGACTGCTTGCAAAAATATGGGAGGCAGAATAATAGCAGAGAAAAAGAGCTTAACACTAATCTAAAGATTTTTTTCCTAGATTATTTTCTATTTTTCTGTAGTTAAAATGTATTTAACGGAAAAGACACCTTGAGGAAAGACTTGAGTGGAAGCATTAGTTGAATTTGAAATGTTTTAAAGAGCTGGCCTTATTCTCTAATGGCCTAGTATTCTGTGGCATTGTATTTCTGTTACTGGAAGTAGAATTGTCTAGTAATGAATAGCAGGGAATGATTTGTTAACTGGTGGTCAACATGCCTATGGTGAATATAACTCCCAAAGCTTACATTCCTCATGAAGAAGTTGTTTGAAAATGTATTGACAGATAGAAGAACCTTTATGTGTTCAGATATGTTTTGACCTTCATCTCACTGAGTAATACTTTATTCTGCAAGTAATCTCATTTAAATCAATGGGACTGTTTTATGGAAAAAATAAATGAGAGTGACGGTGGCAGAACCAGACTGGCAGACTCTGAAGTAATAGAAATAAGAAATATCTTTTACGTAACCTCAAGATCAAAATTGCTAATCAACCACATTGTTTACCAGCTGGAGTAGCTGCAGAGCTTCAGTGCCGAGGTATTTCTATCTGTAAACTCTACTTGTGCACACACCCTGGTTCTGTCTGTCAGCTGTCTACTTGTCTCACCTTGTGCAGGAGATGACAAGGAGAGACCATTTATGGGCTGACTTGTAGCACCTTGATGCTTTTTACCACAAAAGCAGATGGCATATCTATGTAGGCTGAGCTTACTTAATAGGACTACCTACAAAGTAAATCTGAATCCAAATACAGAACCGATGCGGATTTTATAAGAAGGATACTGTGGAAGCTTTAATTTCAGTTTAGATACTAAACTCTCAAAAACTTCAAGAATTTTTGGTAAAACATCGGCTTAGGGTAGAAAATGTTCCAGAGAGAAATTGTACAGTTGTGATTAAACAACAGTTAATGCAGCAACAGTTACTTAAATTGGCTATTTCTATAATCAAGTAGTTGTTCTAATAGTTCTTTTAAGAGTTTGGTTTAGCTTTATACAAACTGAAAAGAGGAAGGATGGAAATCCTTAAGTGTAATCAATATTTTATTTTCAGAAATAAAATCACACCTTGTATTTGTCATCCAGGACCTGAGACACAGGCTGAAACCTAATTTGTCTTCTATTTTTTTGTTTTGGCTCACACAAAGGTTTCTGTTGACAGATAATAAATGATCTTGTGGAAAAGACATACACTTGGGACTTGCAAGATCTGTGCTTAGTTCTTAGCTCAGCGCCAGTGTTTCTTGAAATCACTTAATCTGGATGCGTTTCCCATCTGTTATGCTTTTCTAGGTGGCAAGCTTTTGTGACCATGTTTGCATACAGACTAATACAGGGGATCCCAAGTGTTACTCAGAGCCTCTTGTTGCTGTTGAAATGTGTATGCCAGTGAAATTAATTCCTGGTTTATGTCTTTAAGTGATTAGATCTTAATTATATGCAAATGTGTATTCTTCATTTGCAAGGAATGGTAGGGAACATTTACAAAACTGTTCCTCCTGTACAGAAAACTGTTTAAGCATGAGGAAAATGATTTAAAATGGATAGCAAGTTGTAAGTTTACGGAGGACTTGTAGGAGGGAGCAGAGCAGAACAGAACATTTTTGAGTCACCCACTTAAGCTGTTTATGTTCTTAACTTTGCAGTTTAGTTTTCCAGCCACGATGGCCTGGACGTGCCTAGGCCTCTTCTGAGTGCAGGATGCTGAAATGCAGTGTTGGAGAAGGCTGAGGGAATGGAAATGGTTAGTTATGTATTAGAAGCAATCACTGCTAGTGGTGAGGAGTCCCAAAGATTTTATTCTGGCTATTAAAAAGGTTGAAGCTACATTTCCCTGAGTTCATTAGAGAAAGATGCATTTTTGCCTCATGTAAATTGACAAAGCTCTGGTTATAGCTACCCTCTCACATAAGTTGAAAATTCAAACTTGAGAATCTCAAGTATCATTGAACTGAAACCACTGACTGTTACTTTAGTTGCTGGGGGAAAGAAAAAAAAAAAAAATCCCAGAAATGATCTCGTGCTGTACTGCTAGATTGACCCCTCCCCAGTCCCCGCCTTTTGTAAGCTGCCTTTGGTTCTAGAGTTGTGCTCTGTCGTGTAGAAGCATAGCCAACCTTTGATCTTGTGGTATGTTAACTGCTGGCTTTAAATGAAGGTTTTGCTGGAACAAGCATCATGTGCTGCACAACTTTATTTAAATCCAGTTTATTTAAAGACAGATGGTGTTTTAAATTTACTAAATAGATACTAGCGCTGTGTGGTATGCACACTTCTTGGCAAGCTGCCTTTCTGATCTGTCTTAGAAAGGTGTTTAAAATATCCATCAGTTTTGTGTACCCTGCCTCCCCTCATGCCTGGAAAGGTTTGGTTTGCATTTTTGTCAAATGGGGAATAGTGGCTACTAAAATTACCGGTCATTTTTCATATAAAGTTACTATTAGAAATCCAGGCAAAAATTTATAGACTAGTTATAGAAGGAAGAACAGCTTCCATCTGATTTTATTTAGAATTCAGAATTAGGGACACCTTCCCTGTGTGTGCTGTTCCTTATTTCCCTTAGCCTGGTTACAGGGAATAGCAATTTTATGCCAAAGTAACTAAAGCCTCTGAGCTCAGTTGTGTCCATTGCTTTCTGTTCAGAAGTGGTGGGAACTGGGTGAGATACTTAAGGATCCTATTTTTTTATCTCAAATGTAAGATGAGTCAAAACATACCATTCAAAATAACCATGAAATGCTTTGATTCAGAGCTAAAGATAAAGGCAAAATCTTTGTCTGCAATTGTTTAACAATGGCAAAGAGTTGGTCATGGGGATAAATCAGTAGTTTTTCTTCACTGTCAAGCAACACAAAAGATATAATGGAAAACAGTTTTGGTAAACAACAGTTATCTCTGTTTCTCCATTTTCTGTCCTTAATGACAATTATTCATGCTAATTAAATATTCATTGACTGATTTGAAAATGCACTTGATATAAGTGCACTAACATCTATTAAAATTATTATGATTTTTTTTTAAAATGAAAGGAGCAGTGGTCGAACATCCTTCAAACAGATGTCAGGCCACTTACAATAAACTTGCTTCATATGATTTTCATCCCAGGATCTCACAGTTAATATACTAAACCTCATGGCTAACATACCCACCCTCAAGGAGCTTTGAAAACGATTAATTTTGAAATACAGGGAGCTCCCTGTGAATGTGGTATAAAAAAGGGGATTGATTTTTTTGAAAACTTTTCATTCCCTTTGTGGGGAGTACAGTTTAGGGAGTACCAGCTGCTTTGAAAATAATACCCCAGTGCATACTGAGTCAGTTAAATATATTTGCATTTACATTTTAATATTCAAAAATATTACTAGCGTATTCTGTGTAGGTGGAGCCAAGTGCTGGCTAGTGTTCAGTACACTCTTCAGAATTGGTATTTGTGAATATATTTGTGAACATACTTGATTGTATAAGTGTAACGTGATGGATGCTTGTGTATATCCACATGATTTTCATGTATTGGGCCTTCCCTAGGGCTAGACTAGTTGCAATAATGTTGGCTTATCAGTGCAAATGCCTCTAAGGAAGGTGCTTCACTAATACAAGCTCATTTTACACTAGTGCTTATTTCAGCATCTATAGCATGACTGCAATCTTACAAGTCAAAAAGAGAAACAGGTAAATATGGAGGTTATTTGAGGCTTTCTATATATATAAAGGCAACTTAAAAATGGGGTGAAAACAGGTGTACATTCTGTGTTCTCTTTACATGCCTGGAAACCTTCTGCTCTGGAATTCCTGATGGAGAACACGTCTGTACGTCTATCGGTTACACACAGTTGTGCTGCCATGAGTCACTTTGTTTTATAAGAAGTTCAGAGTTTAGATTAATTTTCAGGGATGTTTATAAGTATGCCCAGGATTCAGAGGGACCTATTTGATGGGGCTAATCAAAACAATTACCCAGTGAAGTTATTTCCCTAC
>NW_010307184.1:66804-109935 GCF_000700745.2 Antrostomus carolinensis
TCCTCCCTTCATAGCTGTTCATTTATCATTTGCCATGACTTGTGGTGATTTTTTTTTTGAGCAAACTGTTTAACACACACACACACACACACACACACACACACACACACACACATCTTACTAGTGAAAGTTTCTTTCAAAGAATTACCAAAGGATTTATTTCACATTGTCAGCATTCTGTACTAATTATTTCATGTATTCTTAGATCCTGTAAAACTAAGATTTGAGTTCTGAGTTCAACAAAAGAAAATAATTTATCAAAATTATCCCAAAATTATGAGTGATATTTTATTACTATAAAATATAATAATGCTCTATGTTGAACCATTTACTCACTTCAAACCCTGTAAGGTATTTTCAAGTGGACTCAAAATAATTCAATACTTTGGATTGTTATGAGGAATTAGTAGGAAGGCAATGGTTTCCTACATAATTATTCTTAAGTAGAGATGCCATAGTTGTGTAGCAGCTATTAGTAAGGTTTCTTTTCTTTGAGAGCTCTGCTTATCAGCCTTGGCTAATTTTCCAAATCTGTCTACCTAACTAGTATTTGGAAAGGTTTTTGTTCAGAATATTGCCACTAACAGGGCAGTGCTGAAACAGATGATTCTTTAGTGGTTAATACAAAGATCTCTGATCAATGGGAAGTCTCTTAACCTCTGCTTCCTGAGCAGAAATTCATTCAGTGTCTTGAAGATGTTTCAGTGGTCTGGAGTCTTTAAAAAAAAATATTATCAGGATGTTACCTATTAGAGCAACATAACAGGAAATTAGATTGATTAAATAGTAATGCAGAATACAAAGAAAAAAACTACTTTAGCATAAAAATATACAGAGGAGGCAATATGTAAAAAAAGATAGTAATCCAATTAAAATAGTGTGCACAGAATTATTGCACTGTGACATTAAGCTGGAGGGAGGGTTGTGATGTGAGGCAAGCTATCAGACAGTATCCCTGACAGTTCTGCAACACTGAGGCCCAGGTGATGAAAACCTTGTGAATGTGGACACCCGCTTTCACCTCTGTCCACTATTGCTTTTGAAAACCCATCAGACTTGGATGGGATTCCTGTCGTCATCTTTGTGGTTGTGCTTAGCTCTGTTCTCTGTATTCAGTTACCTGACAAAGCTTGTATGGATTTAAATTATACCGTGGGTAGGATGATCCCAGTTTGCACAAAAATCTAATAGGTTTAATATTATTTTTTAAGAATTTTTTGTTCAGTTCAGGTTTTTTAGGATGAGATGGGAAGGAACACCTCCAAATGCAGCTAATTTATGTACTTGGTTATTCTTGGGTAATTGCCAACTTTTCAGCTGACTGATCAAGATACACTCTTGAAATATTTCAAGTAGTAAAACCATTTCCCATTGGAATAACTTTGTGCTCTTTATGCATTAGGACATTGTGCCATGGGGTTTGGCCAGACAAAAGCCTTTTCTCTTGTTAATTGACTGCCAGTTAGCCTGAGAGCAAACTATCGTTTACGTAAATGTTCATCAAGATACTTCAGTTGTAAAAGTGCAATTTGTAAGCGTTACCAAGGGCTCAGACTTACAGTCCAGCTCCTGTTTGGCCCCTGAGATACTGCAGGGCTTTCAGAGCTGCGGTCTTGTGAAAGGCTTTGACTCCTGTCTTTTCTTCAACTTGTCAGCATCCAAGCCCCCTCCTGCAGTTTTTATGCCTGTTTTAAGTGCTCTGGTTGAGAAAACAGAAATTGATAAAGTAATGAAGTTCCCATGTGTAGATGTACTTAGATATACGTGTAACTAGATCTACGCTGGCAGTTAGGATGGCTTCATTATAGGTGTTCCTATACTAATGTAGTATGATATGGAAAATGTTTAGCAAAGAAGAAATGTAGAGACAGCACTTCATATTGCAAAACTGTTCTGCAATTAGCTGAAATCCATGGTAATTGCCTAAAAGCCAGCTTGGGTGTCTCTAGAGTGCAGAAGGGATATACATATATGCATGTACAGGTAAGTAGACATATAGACAAAGTATTTTAAAGACACTCTTTTTTTCAAAATTGTGCTGGTGATAGTACCCTCATAAACTAAAATCATTCATATTGCTTTGTTCTGTTCATAAGTAGTGATGAAACAGAAGATCTGGAACATGTCTTGCGTGTCTGGTCTTCTCCAGAGCTGTCCATGACAGGGATATTGGGCTGGTCACATCTAATTTTACAGAGGGTAGCCAGAAGTGAGTCTTGAAAGATAAAAGCTATTCAGGATTCAGATTCAGAGTGTAGCATGCATTAACCTGCCTGCTAGCAGCATCTGTATTGCTTATTGCTTTTCGAAGTTGTATTCAGCTTACAGATGGTCAAGTTCTCGTATGGAAGACTGTATGGATGAGTGCCATCACACGACATGTACAGGACAATCAGGCAATCAGGCCCAGCCAGCATGGGTTTATGAAAGGCAGTTCCTGCTTGACCAGCCTGATCTCCTTCTATGACAAGGTGACCTGCTTAGTGGATGAGGGGAAGGTTGTAGGTGTTGTCTACCTGGACTTTAGTAAAGCCTTTGACACCATTTCCCTCAGCATTCTCCTGGAGAAACTGGCTGCTCGTGGCTTGGATGGGTGTACTCTTTGCTGGGTAAAAACCTGGTTGGGTGATGGAGCCCAAAGAATTGTGGTGAATGGAGTTAAATCCAGTTGTCAGCCGGTCACTAGCAGGGTTCCCCAGGGCTCAGTGGGGCCAGTTCTGTTTAACATCTTTATCAATGATCTGGACGAGGCGATCGAGTGCACCCTCAACAAGTTTGCAGATGGCACCAAGCTGGGTGGGAGTGTTGATCTACTGGAGGGTAAGGAGGCTCTGCAGAGGGATCTGGACAAGCTGGATCCATGGGCCAAGGTCAACTATATGGGGTTCAACAAGGCCAAGTGCCAGGTCCTGTATGTGGGTCACAACCTATGCAACGCTATAGGCTTGGGGAAGAGTGGCTGGAAAGCTGCCTGGTGGAAAAGGACGTGGGGTTTTGGTCGACAGTCCGCTGAATATGAGCCAGCAGTGTGCCCAGGTGGCCAAGAAGGCCAATAGCATCCTGGCCTGTATCAGAAATAGTGTGGCCAGTAGGACCAGGGAAGTCATCCTTCCCCTGTACTCAGCACTGTCAGTGAAGATGGAGGAATGTATCAGTGACAGGAAAAAATAAAAGCTCAATAAACTGATCATGAGTTCATTTGGGGTTTTTTTTTAACAAAAACCTCTCATTCAAAATTCTGACTTTGAAGTTATCTATTAAAGCATAGCACCGTGTCTGTTTCTAGAAGATTGTCTAACTGGGATGAATAGCATAATTCCTTTGAGATGAGCAACATCTGAGTTGTATATCTACTTCTACAAGTCTCCCTTCTAGATTATTAAGAACAAAAATAGGTAATTTTCAGATCTGTTTTCTGAAGTGTGCAAGCATGTTCTCAATCAAAACTAGTGTAGGTTAGAGAGAGAGATGTATATAGAGATAGATATAGATACAAATGTGAAGTCCTTGTGTAGGTGACATTATACAATCCGCAACTTCTAAAGATGGGAAGGATATATAGCGTTGGCAGTAAATTATTATGCTGGATACATAGTTACACGATACAATTTTTCCTTATTCAACTTCTTGCCAGAAGAGCTGGCATTGGGCATTGTATTTCCAAAGTTACTGAGATACAGAATGTAGTAACACTAAAGAACTGTTAGGCAGTGTCTTTCTAGTCATCGTGCTGTAGTAGCTAAATCTAACATAGCTTTGCTGTATGTAAGCAGGACGCTTCCATGCTGTCATTGCCCACCTCAGTCATCATGGCACTTACCCCAGGCATTTGGAGCACAGGTTTAGTGCCTTCAACTGCCAACAAATACTTCAGAAATGTATATAACTTTGCTGTTATAATAAAAACAAGTTGCCAGTCATCCCTGAACTTAGTGGTGACAGCCAAGCCTAGTGTTCCACTTGAGTTCAGCACATCATAGTTTCCCATTAAAGGCTGATGCTGTCCAGAGAATTGTTAGTATTTCTGTTCATTTATTCCCTTAGTACACACCATCCCAGTGATGTGTTTCAATTCCAGTGTCACAAAACAATATTAAATTGATAGAAATCATTGTGTAGCTACATACTGTAAGTGTAGAAATGGATGAGCTGTTGCAAATATTCTGTCATCTATGCAAAAGTTAACAGAAAATTGTGCTTAAAGTGGTCCCATGCTTGACTGTGTGAGATTCTGGAGTGACTGTCAGACTGGTGGAGGAACACAAAATCAAAGTGTGTGTGTGTGTGTAGTTCTGCCTATCCCCCAGCTGAAGGATAATGCTCTGGAACACAGGGATTGCATTAATATGGTGCCCAGACAAAAACTGTGAGTTCCTGTGTTAGCTGGAGTGGGAGGAGGGAGAAGTAAAAAGTTTCCTAGTTCCTATGGTTAAAATCACTTTAGTCAGTACATTTTCCCGGAAATTTGTGTGCAAACTGTGTCTGAGCTATTGTCTGTTCAGGATGTTCCACTTTGTAACAGGCAAAATACATCCTCCGCTAGAAGAAGAGTTCAAGAGCTCCATTTGAAATACATTAGAAGTATCCTTCCCCGCCCCCAAGGAGTGGGAGATCCCCCCCCCAAGGAGGGGTTTGGGGATTAGCTCCATCTCTAGCACTAGAGAGTGCTTCTCCATTGGCTCAACCCCGTTCCTGTGGTTTTTTCCGTCTGGGAGACGAAACCAAAATGGAAGATCTGCTCGTTTATCTCATAAAGACTACACTTCCACCAGCACCATATCTATTGGAAATGCATCAATATCAGCAAACACTGGTTTTATATTTATCCTTTAGCATCAACAAATTTTATCTTAAGTTCTTAATTTTGGCTCTGAGCACTACTGAGTGGGCATCATTGTGCATTTATAGACCTCCTTTCATGGAGTACTAGAGAAAAATTGTCTGACCAGCCTCTCTAGCTGCCTAAACTTGTGCTAGAATTGCACCACCATTGGATTACCTCATGTTGTAAGTACTCTAGAGACAGACCTCTCCTGGTCCTTCAGGTTTGGTATTCCTTTTAAGCTGGTAAACAGTGCTGTGTTAGTCTGTGTTGCTAAAATGAATAATTAGATGTGGGGTGGGGAGTTCAGGGGCTATTTCCTCTCCCAACACTCTTAGACAGAAAGATCCTGATGTGAACATTTAACTGAGTACATGGTCCTCCTGCTGTATTTGTTGGTCTGAGAGTTAATACTTATGGCTACATGTCTAGGAGATTTGGGGCAGCTCACTGAGAGTGAGTTTTCCTCACATTGTCTGTTACTGCAAGCTCACAATGTGTATGTTAAACCCTGTAGTAAAGTTGGTCCAGTGAGTTTCTCTATTTCATCTCCTACAGTGACAACGACCGCAGAGTGGAAGCTATGTAGATGGGTATTTGACCCACCTGACTGCTGACTTGAAGTACTCTCTGACTTTCCAGTGACTGAGCTTCTTTGAAATGTAATCACACAGGTTCCATACCTGTTTTCCATCCCAAGAATCAGAAACACTTGAATTTGAATTATTAAAGATATAAATGATATGTACTTTTTTTTTTTTTTTTTCCCCCTAGCTGGATGAAAAAGTGCTTGTCCTGTGAATCATCAGGAAATGAACCTCAAATTGGTGTCTGTCTTTTGGCAAGTCTTACATATCTAAGTCTGAGCTAATTAAAAGATGGTTGTAGCTTGACTTCAATATTGGTGGTTTCCAGCTGGATAAGAGCATGAGTCAATCTTGTTCATATTTGTCCCCTAGTCTGTTCAGGCACAGTGTGGTGGGTAATTGCAGGTATCCTGCCTACTAACTGTAGCTGCTGGGAGCACTGATTGATGTGGACGAACTGGGTTTTTTTAATGCACATGTGTTAAGGACATATCTTTTGAATGAATGCTGGGTGGACAGTGCATTAGCTATTCTAAGAAATAAACATTGCTGATTTATTTTATTTGTGAAAATTAATATCCTTGAGAATACTCAAAACTGTAAGAGGTTAATGTAATCGGAATGGTGAGATGTAAACACTCATTTTGAATGCCATAAGGCAAGTCTTAGAGGTAGTGCTCCTTTCGTAAGACACTAGGGTAGATTTTAGATTTTCTGATTTTCCTATATTCAAAATCCAGATTGAATATACTCATTTTTAACTTTGACATTTGCCCTTCTGTGATTACTAATACCACAACTGTGTTATTCTATCATCATGCATCATGGATTATTTGTACACAACACAGGCTTCCAAATCCTCTTCCCTGCAAGGGAATTGACCTTCTTATTAGTTGGAAATAACACTGTGATAGGTAATCAATATTTAGTTGAAATAGCAGCATCTCATCTTGGTCATTACTCATCCTTATTTCTGGAAAGCATTCAGACAAAAAGCAAAATGTTTAGACTCAGCTGTGTATGGCAAACCTGCCCTTATACATACAAATCAAGTGTCCTTTTGAATGTACAAATTGCAGATTTGCACCTCTGAAGTGTGTTGTGCATCAGTACGACCTTATGCTCAGGACCCTGTATCAGAACGCAAAGCAGTTGCCCTGAGTGCTGCCAGGTTTCCCTGCTGATGGGGAGAGAGTTAGAATTGCTGCTAGGGCCTTTAGGAAATAATTCAAAAGCTATTTTTTTTTTAAGCTGCTGTAGAGACTTGGTAGAAAATAACTGTTTTTCTCCTCACGCTTTTAAAAATGTGTCAGATAAAAATTGATGCAAGTATTGATTAGCGTTCAGAATTGTGAAGTCAATTCAGTTTTGACATTTTAAAAGAAAATGCACCTTCACCTACTCATTTTCTGTAAAGTCAAAGGAAGAACCAAGCAACTATCTGAAAATGCAGCTCCATCTTTTAATGGAAATGTGACCTAATATGCCCTGGCTCAGCTCAGGTCTGCTTGAGCTGTCATCAGACTAAACGTTTTGTGAATATGAAAATTGCTTTGTGACTTAGCTCTAATGAGGCTGTGCAAATTCTTTGTCAACATATAATATGTTTCCAGTCAAACTGAAGACCCTTCCTTACAGCATTGCTTACAGTCTCTGGAGACTGGATTCCCTTTAGGTTTATTTGGTATTGCCTCTGGTTTTGCACTTCTTTGCTTTTTTTAGTTTTGTAGAGACACAAACAAATGCTACAGTTACTGCAGGAGGACCCCAAAGTAGTGTTTCTTCTATCCTGTCTGCAGAAACAAATGGGTCAAGATAGCTGCTGAAATGTGTCTCCTTTTAGCCCACAGGAGAGGTGGTTCAGGTATCACCTTCTACACAGCTCAATACTGAGAGCAGCATAATCAAATCTGTGTCTAGGTCTGCTTATGGAAAGTTAATCAGAGCAGCCTGTGTGGTTAACAGCTGCAATTAAATGAGGTGAAACATTTGAAACAAAAAACACTTCTGTCTCCCTTAGCTTAGGGTTGCCGTATGTGTGTCAGAATGCTATAGGTCGTAGCATCAAAAAAAATTCCGAGATCAAGTTAAATACAGGTTTTTGAGAATAATCTACGCTGGAATAGTTAAGCATCAAATAGTTGCACAGGTTAGTAATACGAATTTCATTGGCAGAACCAAGAGAGATGATACCAAAATGGATCTCTTGCAGCCCAGGCACTGCCTGCTTTGTCAGTCAGTTGTACCCTGGCAGAGCAAGCCCAGCTGCGCCTGAATGCAGAGTAAATCAAGGATGAAGCAGTAGGTATGTTTTATGCCTATTGTGGCCAAATATAAAATTACCTAGCAACTAAGTGTAAAAGTAATCTAGAATAAGGATCCATCTATCTACCTTAAGGTTAGTGTTAGTTAAAAGACAGGGTTTTTTTCTCCCTTATCATTCACCTTTGATTCTCTACGTGCAGTGAAAAGTAACTAAGCATGTAGGAAAAATACATAGCTGATAGTATTTGATTCAGATGATAAACCATGAACTGTACATAAGGGCTATTGCATCTGCTAAGTTTAGATTTCCTTCAAATTCTGTGAGAATTGATCAAATTAAAGAAGAAATTATGCTTCATTTTGTTAGCTCTTCTGACACAGAATTTCAAATAGTTTGGAGGGATAAGCAGCCCTAAACAAGCACACACACACGCCCCACCCCCAAAGAGCTGCAAACTGCATTTTTGTTCCTCAGTAGTTGTTTTATGTGTTTTAAAATGGAGTTTGGACACTTTATTTTCAGGAATGTCTTTTTACACAATGCGATAGTGTCAACATTTTAGTGAGTGATACCTGGTTACCTAATGCAGTAATGCTTCCAGATGCACTGCTTTTTATATTCTGCACTTGTTCCAGTCAAAAGAAGCACACGTTATTGTAAAAATGCTTTCTGGGAATTGCTGCTTTTGTTTGTTCATCCACCAGTGGAAGCCTGTGATAAGGCTGAGTTTATACAAGAGTAATACAGGATTTATGATACACAGAAAAAAGAATATTTTATTAAGGCCAATAGCAGCAGAACCAGAGTGATTATTATTCTCAAAACAGTTTTGAGTTTTGAAGTGTAAATGACTACTGAAGTAATGCAAAGATTTTAAAAAAAAAACCCAACCCTTTAAAAGTTTGAGGCTTAGGGGAACATAAGATGCAGCTTTTATCTGAATAAAGTTGGAAGTTACACAAATCTAATTCTGCAAGATGCTGATGATTTTGCCAAACATCTCTTAAAATCACTTGCCTGTCTGTTGAGTGCTTCATTGCTCTTGCAGGTGGTGGACATGCAGCTGCTTTGTGGGAAATACTAGAATTACTGTAACGGATTTGATCAGTGATTTGAGTTAAACTAGTCTCTTCTTTACAATCAGCAATCAGGATCTAGATCTCCCAACTTCACTAGATTGCCAAGAAACAGGTAAGTCAGGGTTGGTTTTTGAAGGGAATCGTCTCCCAGTGTGCTGCAGCTTTACTCTTCTGAGCAGGGCTGAGGCACACGGCCTGTGGTAGGGCTCTTGCCACAGGTGGCTGGTTTTGATCCCCTTCTGCTTCTTCAAAGCCTCTCAGCTTTACCTGCATTTCATCCTAAGGTGCTAATACCATTTTATCCTTCTGATAGGAGTACTTTTGAATGTTACACTATTGTTGTTTCATTTAAATTGGAGAATTTTATTTTAAGGAAGCTATTGCAAGCAAAATAGTGCTACCAACAACTTGTACTTTGTTCCTGTTCTTAGCCTCTAGCTTACTCTGGGCAGGCTGTTAATGCAAAGTCTAGGTTGATGTGTGAGGATAGTCTTGAGAGCCAATATTTTCCTCCCCATACTATTACAAATTATCTGGTTTTATCATCTTTTATCTTCATACTTAGCTGTCACCCTTTATACATGCCTTTGGAAGTTATCTGTTTAAGTGCTGAGAGTTTTTTTGGGGGGTGTGGTCATGTTCTGTTTTTCTGGAGGTTTTTACTTTTCAGACATAGGTATCTGTTTAACTGAATTTCAGACGTGAAAAGAAATCTGAAAAATAAATTCTCCATATGTAAGGCAATTTTGGCTACATATATTTTTAAATAGTCCAGATTTTAATAGCTCGTTAATGATTATGAGATATCTGCATGTCAGTGATCAATTACGTCTGTATATTTTTATTCTTAAATAAAAGTAGATAGTGTAAGTGTGGACTGCTGCTTTCAAATTTATCATAGGTGCCCTTCTGTTTTTAGATTAAACTTGCTCAATTAGTCTATCAGCAATTTTATAGAGCAGAGAAATATGCACATTTTTCTCAATGCCCAGAAGAGCAAAGGAAGCATAATATAAAACATTAATCTACATTGGTGATGGATGATGTTGCTTTTTGTGGTGTCTTATTCTCACCATATGAGTGCAGACTTTGCAGAAACTGAATATGACCTCTATTTTGTGAGAAATACCAAGCTTATCTCTTTCTTTCAAATGTATTTTTCTAGTGGTGGGGAGGGGGAGAATGCTCAAGCTGCCATATAAGCCTAACTGAAAGCTTCTAAACAAAGTGTAGGTATCATATTAAAATTAAGTACAAATTTGTGTGTTCTAAATGTGTTGCATGTTGTTGTGGTAAGCCAAAAATAATGGATTTTTTGTTAATCTGTCTCACATGATAATTGACTAATACAATAACTTTACTTTCAAGACATCTTGGTTATTTGGGTATAAAAATATTTATTTATAGTATTCTGATCATTTCTAGACAACTGCTTTATATAGATTCATAATGGAAAATGATTCATCAATAATTCAGGAACTACACTTAGTTGGTATGGCAAGGGCAAATACAGTTATGGAAAGAATATTATCAGAGGGGACCAATAAAAGAGTAAGAAAATCCTGGAATATGAGTATAATCATGTGTATTCTAAAAAGCAACCAGCACTCAATTTGATATGCACTAGATGTCACCTTTGCAAATGAAACACTGGAAGCTTCTTTAGCAATGAATATAAAAATGCAAAGATCAGTTATGCAGAAAAAGGAAATTAAAAAGTAACTTTTACACATAGGTGTGATTAAAACTGTAGAATAGTTTTTAATCCTTTTGGGACAGGTATCCTGATGTGTCGTTTACTGGCAATAGACTTTGTTCTTAGGATTCACTCCAGGTTTCAAGAAATTATAGTTCATACAGTGAATTATTTTTTGTTGAAACTTACAGGCAAGCAGCATGAAGACTAGCCCTCTTGGGATCAGAGTGGCTGGGGATGGGGAGGAGAGGAAAAGAATGGCTTTCATTTGCAGCTAACATTGTAGTGCCATAAAGGCCCTAAGTATATCACACTGGAATAGATTTTTGTGGAATTTGCAATGCGGTGTAGTGCAAAGAGAAGCTACAATACAAGCAGAATGGAGTACTTCATCTTATAGCCTTAGGTGTGACTCAACAGAAGATATTCCCAGCACTTGTAGTAGATGCTTGCTGCATAGAAAGTAATTCTAGGCAGAGAATAGATCTGAAGGTCGCTCCAGTTAAACCACTAGCTGAGCTTTAAATGGTAGAATAGGTTATGTTGAGGTGCCATGAACTTATTCTCCTGCATTCTCTGATCCTGTATCCTACAGCAGATCCTTTCTGGGGAACACTGACTTGAAGTTGCAACCATTTTGAATTTCTAAATGATTTCATATGAGCATCCCTTCTTCTGCACCAGGACATTGAAAGAATAAAGGAGTCCTATGACATGTTTAACAGCTGCCTTTGAGTTCTAGGTGGAACTGAGGTATAGAACCACGCTTTGTTACTGAATGTTAAAGGTGTTCTTGGATTACATCTACACAGATGTCCTCCTCCTTAGGACAGTTATGTTTTTACAAGGAGACAAATGGTATTTAAGAAGCTCGGAGACAGACTGCCTTCTCAGTTGGCAGTAGTGATAAAGGAAATTAGATCTCTGGTAACCTAGTTTGTAACCCAGTATTACCTGTAAGTACATAGGATAGTTGAGCATTAATTTCGGTACTCTTATTCATTATAAGATGGAAGAGGAGAGCTTTCTGACTAATATGACTAGGCATGCTAGAAGTGGGAAGCAAGAAAAAAACCCAAATATTAGAGCGCAGCTATTGCTCGGAAACTGCTTTCTGATGGGGATTGTTAACATCACAGGGATTAGGTAGTTGGCTATTTTTAGATGCCTATAACTTTTAGAGGCAATTTGAAGCAGTAGATATCACCTAGGGCATGTTTCTGTGCTGCCAGAACAGCACCTTGAGATAAGCAGGACTTCTCTCTGTTTGGAATCCTTAATTTCCTTCAGGACAGAGACTGCATAAATTCAGACTTGCATGTTACGACCTCTCTGTCAAACAGCTTGTGAAATGCTCTCTGAGAAGGAGAGCCAGCTGGGCACTTCACTGAGTGGTGAGAAGGGAGGAACTGGCATCAATTGTGGCACCAGCAAGAAGGCACATTCACAGATGTTCATTTACTTTCTCTCTCCTGCAGGGCTGACATGAAAAGAAATAAAGGTTAGAACCAACAGGAATACACATTTTTAATTAAAACAAAGATGCAGGGTGTGTCAGGAAATATTTTTAATTTAAAATTAAAGGTGGGGGTAGGATCAAGTTAATTGATCAGCTCTGGCTTCCTGATGCCACTCTGATCTAAAATGATGATGAAATTGAGTTAAATAGCTAGTAGCAGGGCCTGGACCCGTCCTTAGATGTTATCATTCTTAAGGTGCACAAACATGTGCTAGTTGTAGACAAGAGAAAATCAGAGAATAGAATTGCTCCAGATACTCTGTCCTGCTCACTGAGCAGTGTGATACAAACAAATCACAGAAACATCACTGCTCAGATTTATATTGTCATGAATGGAAGAAGAGTTTGGTCCCTATGGTCCAGCAAGAAATACCACTTCAGCAACAACTGCATTTGTAGTGTTTGGCATTGCAGATTCCACCTAGTTGCAAGCAAATTGGCTTTTGCATCTCATCATTGAATTTGTGGACCTCTTACATGTGATGCAGAGTTATTTGCAAATAAATCAGGGTTTGACTAACAGAGTCAAGTTGGGATTAAGGTCTGCAATGTGCTCCTTTTGATTTTGGCCACACCTGCTTTATTTTGGACTGACCTGAATTGTCAAAGCAGCCCAAAGTAATTTAATTGTATAAGGAAAAATACCATTTTGATAGAAACTGGTGTAGCAGTCCAGCATTAAGGAAATTGATCTGGCTTTGATCACTATGTGACTTGGTCAGAATCATTTATTCAGGCACCAGAATGAATCTGGCTTGACTTTCAAATGTTAGTTTGGAATTTACTTTGAGAAAACACAGGCTATTACTTGTGAGATAAGCAGACTTGATATGAAGCAGTAGAGACAGACTGAATAAGGAAACCACTAGAGCTCTTACTACATTTTTACTGAAGTAACGGTAGTTCAAATTAGATCACTTAAGGCAGAAGCATATTGCTTTCTTTTCCTTAGACTCTTAAGTCTGTAGTCTGAAATGTAGTTTAAAAGTAGTGGATCCAGGTCCTGCAAGCCTTGGTGTGGTGTCATAACCAACAGACACCCTTTACCAGAATATGCTCTTCTAGAAGTATAATGCTTCACTTCGCCTGAGTATCTGTGGGAACAGCACAAAGCCACAGGTCAGAGATTTTTAAAAAAATTTTTCTGAAGGGCGAGAAATACTGTTTTACAGAGCTTCACTGAAAATTCATCATCCCATTTGCTGAAGTTCCTTTGAAAATAATAGCCAGATTAGTAGATTTGATTTTCTAACACTTTATATTGTCATACTTTCATTTTGTTTTGTTTTTTTTTTTATTTTTCTTTTGGCAAAACTGTGTATTTTTCTGTTACCAAAACAACAACAAAACCTAGAAACAAAACAACAACAGAAAAAAACCAACACAGAAGCTCACACCAACAAAAAGCCACTATATCAGAAATACTGGAAAGTATTTGCAGGAGTTCCAGGCTTTGTTTTTCAGAACATGAGTTGCTTTATAGCATCCCCAACAGAACTTTAGAGTTAAATATGCTTGAACAGCACTTGGCACTTGTTGTTATATATTAATGATAATTGATTCTCAAACACACACAAATCTATGCTATGGTGCAAGCTATGTGACATCCCCAAATGCTTTACTTGAATTGCAATACCTGAAGTACTCCAGGGTTTAAATCAAAATGTAATTATTTTGTTCCTCATAAATCAGCATCCCTGAAGATAATACCAGCTTGTATAAGAACCCAATGGCTGTGCAGCTATTCATCTTCTTAAGAGCCATAGTGTTTCTAATAGTTGTATAAGTTAGTGACTCCTTGGACTTGGAGATTCTACTAGTTTTGAGCAGAGCAATGGTGTACTTTTAATATAGTGAAAGTGCATACCCTAAAAGTTGGACAGACCTCTGAAGTGTACAACATCTGATTCTAAAAGATGAAATACTTCATCTCTCTGCAGATGTAACTGTCTTCCTCCACCTGTAAAACATGAAAAGCCATTTTCTGTTTATGCTGTGAGAGCATGGCTGTGAAAAACCCAGACACTGCACTGAGAACCTGAGAAATATCAAAAATACAATTATTTGGGGTGTCCATTCTCATCTCAACATACTCTGTTCAGTTCTCCTGGTGTTGGTAGAGGTTAACTGTTTTTCTTTGTTAAACAGTGTTAAACAAATATTGGAAGTAATGAATTTGGGGTTTTAAGGCACCTCAATATATTGAATAAAATTGTCTGTTCTTCTGGTCATTGACACTCTAGTAGCATACAGATGTCACAAACCTGATCTCTTGGCTAAAGCGAAGAGTCTTTTCTAAACCTCTTATATTTGTTTGGTGTTGTGAGGGTGACTTCAGTGAGTTGTCATTGACAATCAAAACTGAGCTTAACTATGTGTGTGAATGCTATTTTAATTGGCAGTACAAATTTGCCTAGGATGCACACACATTAATCGTGTTCCACACCGGAAATATTAAAAGCCTATTTTATTTTTTAAGGTAGCAAATTCTTAAGGCAGATGCCATGAAGGTTGTTCTAAACTTCATACTTTGAAATGTGTTCCATAATTAGCTTTGTGCATGCCCACATAGCATATGCTTTTAGTTAGTGGGATCCATATGGATTTTTACATACGCTCAAGCTAACTGAAGACACATGGACTTGGGGAGGGTGAATTTTTAGGCTTGGGTTGCAGGAAAGGCTAAGCCCAAAGGTACTACAAATCAAGACTTGTTTAACATGATTACCATGTGACCTGGCTTTAGCTAAAAATTCTGGTTTTAAGCAAACATGAAATGCAGTTCTTGAGTCCAAATGGAAACCAGTGACAGGAACATGAGAATTCTTGTGCAGTGAAGTAACTGGGATTGTCTCTGCTGCTCCATTCCTACACTCCTGCTTCTTTCCTAAGATTATAATAAATAAAAAGAATACCTGCAGGCTCTAGGCATCTCTCTCAGGGAAGTGTATCTGCAAAAGTAAGTTGCTGTTGCCACAGTACTCTCTGGCTGAACTGTGTCTCTTCATAGTTGTGAGCTTGGAATTGTGTTCTGACCCTGGCAAAACCAGTGGGTTTTGTGAGCCTGGACTTTGCGCTATAATTCCTGGAGCATTTTGGCCAATGCTTCCCAATGAAACTAGTGCTAGAAGCATATAAATCTTACAAAAATGCAGTTCTTGCCAGCACAGCACAAGTAGATCTTTAGTGGATCAAGTTGCATCTGGGTGCGCACATGGACTGAAAAATAAATTCTCAATTGAAGTAACTTTTATCAGGCTTGAAGTTCAAATTCACATATATGATTCTGGCTTTGAATTCAACAGGGAGGATGACGTAAGTGAAAAGCTGGATCTGTAATTTCTTGCTCTGTCTCAGGCCCTGCATCCATGCCATCAGTCTTGTGTGACTTCCTGGTTTTTCATTCCTCCATTTCCTCTGACTGTGGAGCGACTTAATGACAGAGCAGGTGTCCCTGAAGACTGCTAATGTTACTTCAGAAGCTGTGGTCCCTTGCTCATTGACCACATCCTTTTGTTACTTTTAAACTAAGATTTTTGCCAGCTGCTCTTAAGCAGCTGGAATGTATTGCTTTCCATAGCCTTTGATACTTAGTAGGGAGACCCTGACATAAACACGCTGGTGCTGGTGATGTTTAGTCAGGTCCTGCCTGGGATGAGACACAACTGCCGTCAGTTCAGTCATCTGCTTTACAGGTTTTGTAGGAAATATCACATCCACAAATGAACATTATCAAGGGTGCAAAGAGCAATACTTGCAAGAGCTGAAGTGTGCTTCCTACCTGCCTCTGGTTGCCTCTTCTGCCTGTGAGCGTTACTCCTATCCAGAGGACTGCCTGTCTCGCTTCATTTAAGCCTCACCGTGAGATGTCTGGTACTATGCTTTATTGCATGCTATTCACACCTTGTTCTGAGTAGAGAAGTATTGATTTCCTTATGGGCTTTTCTGTGCTACTCATCATTTTGAGATGAGTGTTTCACAAATGCTAATTGATCCTCAGCTTGTCCGTTAGGTGAGTGGATGGTGGGTATTCTCATTCTCCAGATGAAGAGCTGAGACTCAGACTGAGCCAAAAAAGGGACAGCTCATTTCTGTTCGCCTGATTTGATGTGACACTGCCCTGGCTTCTCACAGCAGTCCAGATTGTGTAACAATTCAGATGTTGACAGCCTGCAGTTCTGTGACCCCAGCTGCAGCTGTGAGCACTTACAGCTCCTGCCTTTCAGGCCCCGGGGTCTCAGAATACCCCAAAATGAGCAGCGTGATTAGTGGCCCCTGTGGGAAATCTGCTTAAAACTGTGCATTTGGTCTGCAGGGACTCATACAGAGCAGCAATAGTAAACGCTGTTCCCTGGGACAAGAGTGTCTGGCTCAACCATGAGAAAGTCCTGTTCCTCCCCACTCTGCAGCTGCATTTAACCCCTCGTGTCCCACGGCCAACTCTCCTGCCACGTGATATGGACCTGTTCCATAGGTCCTAGCAACCTTTCCTCTCCCACTGGTACCAACCATGTTTCTTTCCCAAATCTCCTGATTAATATAATTAACTTGAACCATGAGCAATTGTCCTTATCATTAGAAATTGTTTCTAGGTTTCTACAAAGCAACACATTCTGTCTGTACTTTTAGAGGTAACGATATTAAAGCTTAAAATGTAAAGCCATGTACCAGGCCTTGGGTAAGGGTGGGAATACAAGTCTGGTTTCCTGAATCCAAGTTGAGTGTTGTCTACATCATGTGTATCCTTGCTGTCACCCAGAATTACTGCAATGCAAAACCAATCCAGCATCAACTACTGCTGAAATATGCTGCAATTCCATACAAATACCTAATTTCAGGAGCAAGGTAATTATCAATGTACTCTTTTTTTTTTTCTTCTAATGAACTGAATTTTCATATCCATTTTATTATGTTCCTACTTTAAATAGGTAATAAAAGTGAGGGTCTAAATAAGATATTCCCTCTGAGAAGGAAGTCAGTGCAGCCCTTCAAACAAGCAAACTTAATTCAGAGCAGCTATTTTTGCAGGCAGTTGCTGTGTTCACCCCTTGTAGTGGTTTCAGGGACATTGTCAAGCAGCACAGAAAGGTGCTGCATATCTTTGTGTGGTGGGTTGGTGCTGGTTGGATGCCAGATGCTCACCAAAGCCCACTCTATCACTCCCCCTCCTCAACTGGACAGGGGGAGAAAAATATAACGAAAGGCTCGTGGGTGGAGATAGGGACAGAGAGAGAGAGGTCACTCACCAATTACTGGCACGGGCAAAACTGACTTGACTTGGGGGGAAAAAAACTAATTTAATTTATTACCAAACAGACAAGAGGATAATGAGAAGTAAAACCAAATCTTAAAACACCTCCCCCATCCCTCCCTGCTTCCCAGGCTTAATTCTTCTCCCGATTTCCACCTCCTCGGACAGGGAATAGGGGTTGGGGTCAGTTCATCACACGTTGTTTCTGCTGCTCCCTCCTCCTCAGGGTGAGGACTCCTTCCCCCGCACCAGCGTGGGGTCCCTCTCACGGGAGACAGTCCTCCATGAACTTCTCCAACGTGAGTCCTTCCCATGACTGACAGTTCTTCACGAACTGCTCCAGCCCAGGTCCCCCACAGGGTCACAATTCCTGACAGGAACCTGCTCCAGTGTGGGCTCCTCTCTCCATGGGCCACAGGTCCTGACAGGAACTTGCTCCAGCGCAGGCTTCCCACAGGGTCACAGCCTCCTTCAGGCATCCACCTGCTCTGGCGTGGGGTCCTCCACGGGCTACAGGTGGACATCTGCTCCACCATGGACCTCCATGGGCTGCAGGGGGACAGCCTGCCTCACCATGGTCTTCACCACAGGCTGCAGTGGAATCTCTGCTCTGGGGCCTGGAGCACCTCCTCCCCCTCCTTCTTCCCTGACCTTGGTGTCTGCAAGAGTTGTTTCTCTCACATCTTCTCACTCCTCTCTAACTGCAAAGTGTTGGTTTTTTCTCTTCCCTTTTTCCTTAATTATGTTATCACAGAGACGTTACTGATGGGCTTGGCCTTGGCCAGCAGCGGGTCCATCTTGGAGCCAGTGCCATTTGCTGTGTCTGACATGGGAGAAGCTTCTGGCAGCTTCTGTCATAGAAGCCACCCCTATGCCCCCCCGCTACCAAAACCTTGACACACAATCCCACTATACTTTGTTTAAAAAATGTCGTTGTTCCCCCAAACTATATTACTTGGACAAAGGAGCAGGTTTGCTGGTCTCATCCCCCTAGCCATTTGTGCTCATCATGAAACTTCTGTGCAGTTTGCTGCAAATGGCAAGCTGTGCTGAAAATAGCAGGGGTTGCTGCAGACAAGGATTAAGGTGCATTGGTGGCAGGAGGGCAGTGTGAAGAGGCTTGCTGCTTCCCTTGCTTGTTATAACTAGCTTTTGCTGAAGGCTGTTTGTTCCTGTATTTCTTGAGTATTTACGTCAAGATTAATTGAGAAGCATCATCTGAGACTTAGATTTATTATGCCTGTTTAGATGAAAACAAAATAAAACTTGCCATGGATTTTTACAGTTGCTCTTTTTCTCATAACTAGCAAGCCCTAGGTCTGGCATCTTTTGATTTGAATAAAGGGTAAATAAACAAGCCTTTACTTAGCAACTGCAGTTTGCAGAATTTCTGACATTAAAAATGGATAGTTGTTACCAATGGAGGCTGCTTTCTTGCTTTCCAAAAAGATGGACCATGCTCTGCATGTGTGTCACAGTAGGAAAGAGGTCAGCTCTACTGGTAGCTTTTAATTGCTACAGCACACCATAATGCCCTTCCTTTTCCTTCCTTATGTGTGGCTTTTTCAACTGTGCAGTGATTGTGGACAGAAAAATGTGTATAGTAAAGGAAAAAAAAAGCAATGAGAGACTCTTTATGCAGTTTGTCACTTCCCTGATATTTTGGGACAAGGATATCTGCTTCTCTCTTTGGGAGAGCTATAAATTTGCCATCTGCTAACAGACCAGGGGCCAAAGTTGCATGCTTGTATTTGTGGAAACAGAAATCTATTACTTCTGGCCAGTTGCAATCTGCAGCAGGGCAGGAGTCATCCCTGGGGTCTGTGGGGTCCCTGGGACAAGTCTGTTATATCTTCCTGGGGAGCGTGACCTGAGGGATGGGAGGAGGTGGGTGGTTGCAGTGCTGCCAGGCTTCTTCCAGTGGCTGAGGCTGTGTGGCTTTATGGAATTAGTTCAGGGCAGGTTGGGAGGGTGATTTCGGTTTTTATTTGGTTTTGCTTAAGAGTTCAGTGGGAAGCAAATATCTTTGTCTCTAGAACAGTATCTGAGTTCTTCCCATATTTATGGGGCGCTGGTATAGTGCTGTCCAGGTAACTTATGTGAAATCCTTCACCCAGAGAAACTTATAAAAACTTTCAAAACGTATTTCATATTGAAACCTTGCCCTCACCAAAGAGTCACTGGTGGTGGGTGGGAGCCAGTTCAGTTACAGCACAGAGCTGATATTATTCAGATGTGCGGCTTTGGGGGAAGGAGGAACGTTTCCTTGCTATGACTGGACAATTCTGTATCTACCTGTAGGAACCTGATGGGAGTTCTTTGTACTGGTTCAGTATATACAACTTTGTTTCTTAGAGCATCTGCAGCATACCGAGTCCCTTGACATTATGTCGAAGAATCCCAATGCTTTCCCACAGCATCATACTCTGGTTTGTGTTTAGTTTTCCTATAAGGTTGCTTGCCCTTCCGTAAGAATACCAAGAAAAGGTGGGAAAAGGTTTGTATTTTCCAGATGGGTTATTAGAGGAGAGCTTGAAACTCTGTAGGAAATCATATTCTCTTGAAGCCACAAGGAAAGATTCAACATGAGGTCACCGTGAGCTCTATAGCACTCAATAACGTAACTGTGTGACCCAGCTGTGTGTAAGCTTTGCCATTGCCCACAGGCCAGCTCTGCGCTGGGGATGGGGACCTGGGCGAGCTGTGATGGCACTAATACAGTGTGTGTGTGTGTCATCTGCAGTGACACTGAGCTCGGGTGCTCAGTCAGCCCTGGCAGTTGCAGACCAGCTCAGTCTGCCCTGGTAGTTGCAGACTAGTCTTCGTTAGGTGAGACACCAGGCTGTGTTCCCCTGCATTCCGTTAATATCTCCATTTATTGAGATACGTCTCTTGATTTGGTGCAGTGGTTTTAAGTTTCATCAGATTAACTGCAGCATTACAGTGTGGGGTTTTTTGGGCTTGTTCTTTTTTTTTTTTTCTTTTTTCATGAGAGCAGTTTGTGTATGAAGCTTTGAGATGTCTTTGCAGAAGACGTTATCATATTATGACTGGATGAGGAGCTGCTTTATTTTCTTTCCTTGCTTTCTAGGCCCTTTGCAGCCTTTTTTCTCCATGTAATTCAGCCCCAGGCACAGCATATGAGCAGTTTTCATCTGTAAACTTGTTAGCTTTGCTTCTCCAGCTTTCAGTCTTTGCTTTCTTTCTTGAGACCTGCTGTTCTGTTTGGCAGCTTTGGGTCAACATTTTAAGGGTGGTTCCAGTCACCTGGACTGTACAAATCTCTGAAGTGAATGCCTGTTTTGAATGCCTGTACTTTCTTGTTGCTCCCAGGCTGATGAACTGCTGCTGCTGCCAGCTTATAGCCCCCCAGGGTGCAAGATGCACGTTGTGCCCAAGCTTTAGATGAGAACACAGCAACAGAAACAGTAAGGTTGTTTTCCACAGTGCTCAAAATCATGAGTTTGATTCTGATAACTCTTCTTTTTCAAAAATTAAAAAAAGGCAGATGTATATAAAGGCTTACAAGGTTTATTTCATTTTCTGTCCTACTATAAGGACAAAGTGGGGAAGGAGAGCGCGGAAAGAATGTTAAGAGGGAAAAGGAAGAGCAAACCTTTTCTCCTTGTAATCCTTTTCATCTGTCTTTACATTCTAATGCATCTAATGTTTCTTTTTTTAGAAGTATTTTTTTTCTGAAGCCTAGGAAGAAAATCAACTCCACATCCTTTCTGTTGAGATGCTCTCTCAGTGTGGAACTACTATTTGAAAGCACTGTCCTTCCATTAACAGCTGGTAGTGAAATGCAGAACAGGGCAGTAAGCAAACTCAATTCACTCTGCACTTTTTTTCCTGAGGGCAATATTTAAGCTGTTCGTGGCAGGAAGATAGCTGCTATATTGTGTTCTGTTCATTTGGTCACTCACGATAGAATTTACCCTGTGTAATTATTGCAATCTAAACTTAGGTTTTTAGCCTTGGTTCCCAGCAAGAAGAAGGGCGTGTTTAAAAGCTGATTTATCCTGCCTTGAAACAGATAAACAGATGTTCGGATGAGTTGAAATCACCATTGGAAAAAACTTTTCTTTCCCCCCTGACTGTAGAGGAAACAGTAGAAGGAATAGCTTTGGCTGTGTTCCAAAAACTAGCATCTTGCCTAATTTCAGATACTTTTCTCACATTTAGTAACTCTTCCAGGTTGTTGTCAATGCATCAAGAATCCCTGTGAAACAACACTGGTGATACTCATTTGCACCTCTGGTTACAGGATGAGAGAAAAAATAAATACCTTTTTATGGTCTTCTCTGGATGAGGCTTCTTCCTGGTTTTGTACTCTAGTAAAAGTACTGCTGCTGGTTTCATCATGTTTCTCCTCCACCCAAATCTCAACACATGCATTTCTTGAGTTAACAGGTTTTTTCAACTTCAGTTTTAGGTAAGTAAGAAACAAACAGAGAATTTCAAAGCACAAAAAAAAAGATTTAAACAAGCTTTTCTCCCTGTTCTCCTGTGTACTTTGCAAAGCTTCTCCAGCTTCGGAAAAGTTAGGGACAAAAGAAAAATGAAATGCCACCTTCTGCCACTAACTTATTGAAGTTGGCAAAGCTTTGAAAATGGAGAAGGTGAGGTGGCAGGCGAACGGGAAGGAGGACATGAAAGAAACAGTTTCTGCAGAATTTTTATTGCACTGAGACAAAGAAGGAGAAAATGCAGGAGGAAACATGTCAAAACTCCAATTCTTAGTTTTTAAAAAACAAGTGGAAATGTCATTCCTTTCTTTTCTTTTTCCAAAGTGATTTTGCAAAAAAGTTCCTATTAGAAGAAAAATTAAATAAAATAATTTAATCTTTTTTTACTGAGTTGTGACTGCTGTCATGTTAACAACATAACATGGCAGGAGTTATATTTGTATGCTGCTGCAGATAAGATGTATGTATTTTTAACGATTTTGGTACTTCCCTCTACTGCATCTCAAGTTGTGTTACTGAGCATGTTGGATTTAGAACACAGTGACTTAACAAAACAAAGAAGAAATCCATCCTTTTATGCGGCCTAGTGGGGAATGCTGCCATACTCAATATTACTCATCTCTCTTGTGAGTTTTTCTGTGTGTTGGATACTGACAAACACCATCCTAGTCTGGAGGGAAGTAACAGCATCAATGCTTCAACAAAAGTAATTTCTAATTCAGTCTAACTGGCACACTGGGCAGAGATAACTTGAATAATGGAGTGAATCATAATGCTGGCACAGCAGCTGTCTGGATGAATTCTGTGGTGAGAACATTCAACCAACTAGTCTGAAGCATGTCCCTGGTACTGGCAACTGTATTCACAGCAATTTGTGTGCCAAGCAATGCAGTTCAAGGGTGAAGAACATGTTCATTCTGGTTTTAGGGTAACAATACTGCACTTTTGCTTTCCCAAGTACAGATCTGGAGTTCGCATCTTGTAGAGACCAGATGGACCACCATGTCTTACTGCTGCCTTCTCTTGCCCTGTCCAGCCATCTTTGCCTTCTGCTCAACTGTCTTTCCTGAAGACTGCAAACATTGCAAGAATGCTTTGTGTATTAGGACATCTTTCAAAAATCAAATATTTAATTTACGGCAGGATAACAGTAAAAAGAGAGGGTAGAATAAGACACATAAGTAGAAACTGTTTTGTGTAAAGACACCTTTTCTCTGTCAGTTTAAGTGAGGTCTCCTTGGCCCATGTACTGTCTACTGTTTTGCCTGTAAGATGTACTCTATTTTTAAAACATTTTCCCCTCTAACGGTTTGATCTCAGTCTGTGTGTATTGTATCTCTTTTCTTAGGTCCCAGGATGATCTATATCCACTTTTCTTTTTTCTTTGAGTTCTCAAACACAGAATTCTGCAATTTTTCAAATAAAAGATTATATTAATTCAGTAGCTAAAACATAAGAACAATTATTATAGCTGCATTTGCCATCTTTTTAAATTTTTAATA
Organism: Antrostomus carolinensis; assembly: GCF_000700745.2. NCBI lineage: Eukaryota > Metazoa > Chordata > Aves > Caprimulgiformes > Caprimulgidae > Antrostomus > Antrostomus carolinensis. The sequence continues at coordinate 89,996 of NW_010307184.1, forward strand.
GAAGAGAACAATGGTAGACTACCAGATCTATAAAATTTAATATAGGGCCAATATTTTTCAAGATAATGAGTCTAACTTGACATGCTAATTTTAATGGACTATCCTGAATAACTCAGTCATTATATATTTCTAGACACATATCTCTCAGTTCAGGCTTTTGAATATAAACTTGATGGATTTTTGAAAAAATTTGACCAGTAGGAACAAGATCCAGTCGTAATATAAGAAGACTGCAAGTTATAAATGTGTACTTTACATCTACTGCATGAATCACTCTGGAAAACCATGTAATGCTATTGCTAATCCATTGTATTACTACCATCTTTGTGTTCTCCAAATTTTTTTATTACTTCATATTTCTCCATAGTCAGAATAAAAATGTATAAATAACAAGCCAAGAGCCTACATAGCATGTTCTTTCAGGATGGCAAATAGAGTGTAGTAGTCTATAATGATCTACTGCAATTGAGGATTACTATTCAATTGGTTTTCTTCTAAAGAGGACAAAAATATCAGCAATGTCAATTTTTGTTTTCTTTGAATGAGTTCTATTTAAAATATGGCTCATCATTGAAACAGAAGAGGCTTCCTCAATTCAGAGTCCCCAAACAGTGTCATAGGGGATACAGAACAAGAACGTTTTTGAAATCTTGAAAACTCTTCTGAAAGGAGTTGGTTTTCTTGCATTCTGTAAGCATGCAAGAGAAGTACGAGCTTTGTATCTGATAAACCGTGTTTTGTGATAATGATATTGTGGCAAAGCAAAACCTCTACTATAGGAAATAATTTTGTTGATGATCTGCCTCTAGACCAAGTGTCATCATGCCTTTGTTGAAAATGCCACTTTTTGCAAATATTCCCCTAACATTTGTACAAAACTAAACCCAAAACCTTTACGGAGTGTTGTAAGAATAGCACACTCAAGTGAATTTCTGTTTTCTTTGAACACTACAAGCAACTACTCTGGTTCTTTTTGACATCTGCTTGTACTCATATTGATTTGATTTGATAAGCCTTCCCTATAATTAGAAATTCTTCTGTGTGTAAAGGAAGTAACTGTATGCACATTTTAATCCTTTAGTGGATGCTATGTCTGGCAAAAATCTTGGAAGATTTTCTAAAGTGCGTATCTAAAGCATTAGGGAACTTTCCAGAGAGTATCTCAAACAGTTCTAGGTCTGGGGAACTTAGACTTGAATTATTTTTTTCATTTCACTTTATTGAGTAAAGGTTCTGTGCCCTTCTGTCTTTTGGGACTACAACCATATTTCTACTAGACAGATAACTGTGGGTGTTATTTATGTTAGATTGTATTCAGTGGCCAACTCCCAGTAGGTTATGTTGAAGCAATGTTATCCCTCATACAAAAACTTCAGTAGTTCTCTGGCTAGCTTATGCTCAGGATTAAAAGAGTCTGCTCTTGTTAGGGGCTTATGTGAAAAGATAGCTGATGGTGTTTGGCATCATGCTTTGTGGCAGTTTATAAATATCTGGCAAGAATATCACATTTATGCTTCTGTCTCAAACTTCAGGAGAAGAGGAGAAGGGATTAATTCAGTCAAAAAAACCTACATATGTTCAATCTCCACCCTAAAAGGATGATCCTATTTTATGAGTAAATTTAAGCTTTTGTACAGTGGAGTAGCTTATTTGTCAAAGCCATTGGACTGCGTGTCGGAGATCTCAGTTATTTTCTCTGCTAGATTGCAAGTTTTTAAAATGATACTGAGGGAGACCACCTCTATCTCCATCCATAAAACAGGGGCAATATTTGTTTTCTGCCATTGCCTGCTAGTTTCAAGACCAGGTTTTTAGAAGTATGGTTTGTTGGGCAATTTCTGTACCTACTACTATGTCAATGGCAGATTTCTCTTTAATAAGTGATAGAGAAGATAAGCAAGTGCTAAATGCTCTTGGAAAAAAACCCCAGAATATTATAGTAAGGAGAGAAGTCCATGTACTCAGAAACATTTAGCGTTTAATAAAATGAGTCCCTGCTGTTGGTTGTGCACTGAAAAAGCTTCTTTATATACACACTTATAAACCCATATTTTACAATAACAGAGCTAGAAAAGAAGCATCTTTGTCCATGGACAAATTTTATAAATCTTAATAGTACTTTCCTCTGAAGAATTGCTGTAGATATGTATGAAGTAGAAAATGGGTCATTGCTTAAAGCTCTCCTTGGCCATCAGAAATTGATGCTGTTACATTCAGATGTATTTAATTTTTTTCCAAACAATTTGGGCATCTTAAAAAGAAAATAAAAATAAGGATCACGTTATCCACCTGTGTTTTAGTCTTTCTTCCCCTTCTTGCATTTAACTTTTTAAAAAATGAGTTATGTATTTAGGCAAATTCTTTTTTCACCCTTCGTAAGCAACAGGATGGCTCTTTCTGCTGGTGATTCATAGCTTCATTATTGAAATGGCAGCCTAATCACAGGACTGAGAGCCAGCTGTTTGGTGTTTCAGAGTGAAGTGTTCAGTTGAACAGTGATGTTTAAAATGAGAAATATTACTACGGTAGCTTGAAGTTCAGCTGCTGCAGAAGAAAAGGAAAATGGTCGATTCCAATCTCTTTTCTGCCCCTCTGCTGCTTCCCGTTCTCTCACTGACACACTCAGAATCAAGTTGTGCAGCAACCTAATTTTATATCAGATCTTTCATTTCACTCCTTGCTATTATTTAGGATCTAGTTGCAGCTGTATTGTGTATGCTTAACAAATAAAAGCTTTCAGAGAACATCATTCAGTTCCCACCTCCTGCTAAGGGTTTTCAAAGTGTAATACATCACAGAATCAAAATGACTTTCACTAAAAGTTCATGCTGTTTAAATCACACCAAATGTTATACGGAGCTGTAGCATACATAATTCATGTATCATTAACAGCTTCTACAAGTCTTTGGCTGCATGGCATACCAATGAATCGGAATGTGTGGGTATTTCTTGATACCTGCCTTTACTTAAATTGTATTTAGAAGCAACAGCATGTAATTGTACTAACTTGGAAAATCAAACAGGCGTGTAATAAATTATGGTTTGTGACTGACACGGTAAAGTAGGTCTCTTCCCTTCCCTGATGTTGAGTACGTGAGCTATTTTAAACAGGAAAGACTCAACAGACTTTTGTGCTATTATTAGTATTTTTAACAAAAATCTATTTTCATTGTTTATAATGTGGGAAATCTCATTACGTGGCTGATGAATCAACAGTGTCCTTTTGGAAGTAAGATGTGTCTATTCGGTCAATTTGAATCCATTTCACAAGGTGCTAGTTTGGACAAGTGAACGTGGTCAGGAAGATGGCCATGGGATTACTGATGTCTTAGTTTGTTACCAAGCCCCTAAGAGATATTTGACTTCTAGTAATGCTCACAGCTCTATGATTGCACATATGTCATTCCTACCTTTATCCTCCTTCTGTCACACAAGTGTCAAAGGCTTTGATTCAGGAAATCTGTTAGTGCCAACTGAAGCACTCTGAAGCTCCTAAAATCCCCATGTCAGATTTAGGAGCACGTGACAGCACCTGACTGAATCAGAACCTTAGCTCTACCTGTGTGGAGGCATTGTAATTCTGTTTAAACATCTGAAGGCAGTGAAATACCCTGTGTTGTTCAATACAGGAGGATGTTAATCTGATTGCAGTAATGGTGCTGGGGAACCCATGAACAGTAGAACTACCTGAGCTGGCAATGTGTGCTTGCAGCCCAGAAGGCCAACCATATCCTGGGCTGCATCAAGAGAAGCGTGGCCAGCAGGTCGAGGGAGGTGATTCTCCTCCTCTACTCCGCTCTCGTAAGGTCCCCCCTGGAGTACTGTGTCCAGTTCTGGAACCCCCATCACAAGAGAGACCTGGAGCAGCTAGAACAAGTCCAGAGGAGGCCACGAGGATGATCTGAGGGCTGGAGCACCTCTCCTATGAGGACAGGCTGAGAGAGTTGGGGCTGTTCAGCCTGGAGAAGAGAAGGCTCTGGGGAGATCTTCTAGCGGCCTTCCAGTACCTGAAGGGGGCTACAAGAAAGCTGAGGAGAGACTTTTTATAAAGCCAGTTAATGACAGAACAAGGGGAAATGGGTTTAAACTGAAAGAGGGGAGGTTTAGAATAGATATAGGAAGAAATTCTTTACTATGAGGGTGGTCAGACACTGGAACAGGTTGCCCAGAGAAGTTGTGGATGCTCCTCCCTGGAAGTGTTGAAGGCCAGGCTGGATGAGGCTTTGAGCAACCTGGTCTAGTGGAAGATGTCCCTGCTTATGGCAGGGGGGTTGGAACTGGGTGATCTTTAAGGTCCCTTCCAACCCAAACCATTTTATGATTCTATACCTTGTGATCCAAGGTTGCCCAGAAACTTTCTGTCAAAATCATGGAAGACCCTACCTTGCAATCAGTGATCTCGTGCTGGGTAAGTGAACTTGATGTCTCGGAAATGGAGGTGGCCAGGATCTTGCAAAACATACATTTTTCTGAAGCAGAATTACAAATGCTGATTACAGGTCCTGACTAATTGACAAACAAGTAGGTTAGAGGTTTTCTACAAGAGGTTTTGTATTCAGAATCATGACTAGACAAGTGTATTCTGCCCTTAGTCATTGATATAGCAATTTATTTCAGCAAAAGTTAAATATAAATATATATATTTAAAGTAGATTTGGACCCCAGGTGTTTGCCTGTATACTTGTATTTAACAATCGTGAATAATAAATTACAAATTACAAAACTTTTGCTGGATAACAGAAAGCAATTTTTTTTCCACGATGATGAGTTTATCAGCCTTCAGATTCTGTGGGAAACAGCCCCAAATGAATGACTTCTCAAAATTAAGTGATCTGTACTTTTCAGTTAATACTGTTTTACCTTCTCCTGTACTTGCTATAGTATTAGTATTATATTAGGAAGTTGTGTTAATGAGAAGTTCTTTCATTGTGATTGTTGCTGGAAGTTGAAGCATGCTGTCCACTTTCAGGGAAGTAGGAAGTCACATGTCTACTCTAGCTGACCTTTTTTTTATTTTTATGGCATCTGGGAACCAAATGATCAGTGAAGATTCCTCAAAAAAGTGCACCTCTTATGCCTGAGGTGTGTAGGAGGTGCACTGTGTTCCCTGCTTGATTTTAGAACTTAACTTCCAATGTACTCAAAGTTGCAATGTGAAGGATGTGCAGATCTTTCTGGTTTCCCGTTACAGTAGCTCTGAAAGAAGCATCTCTGATCTCAGTGTTAGCCCACTGGATATCTTTTTTTTATGGCATTGGGTTTGTTGCCTTGGGTTTGTTTGGTTTTTTTTTTTTTTTTTTTATTTTTGGCTTTACTTGTGCAGTAAAACTTCAAATGATTCTGATATTAAACCCCTAAATGATTTACTTGTGTGAAATGACCACCCAGAAAATGGCCACACCTTGAAAAATAATAAACTGTTAAAAATATTAGTACCTTCAAATTCAGCAAATGCTCATGCCAGTATATTTTTCCCCGAATCTTCATGTTTTTAAAGAGCAACTGAATAAGCACCACTTTGAGTCTGGGCAAGGCAGAGCAGCTGTAATCTGTCCTTTCACTCCAGGGTCTTTGTTCCTGCTTTCCACTGAAATGTGGTTAAATGAGCTAGAGCAAATTGTATTCACCCTAGCAAGAAATATGGAAAAAAAAATTCGCTTATTAAAAATTGATCTAATTAAACATGAGGACTTACCAAATGTTCTACCAAGTATCTGTGGTATAACATGAAAAAACAGAATAATCTTGTGAAAAAGGCAGTTTTAATATCACTAACAATTAATACGACAGTCATGTTAGTATTTAATTTACCATTTAAAAATAAATTTGAGACTTATTTTTTCTTTTAGTTCTGATTTACCACTGTTTATAACAAGGAAAAATAAAGTGGAAGCATAAGGGCTAGTAAGATACCAGGAAGTGAAGTTCAGAGAGATGTACGAATCATGCCTAAAAGCAGCATGTTCAGGGTTGTTGACATTTCTAGCATGACTTTTCTGTTACTCTGCAAATAAGTAGCCCTCTTGGACACTGAACCATTTATTCAAGTTCTGAGGTTTCTTGGTATGATTCAAACTGTATGTAAGTCAAGTCTGCTTAAAGCTGCAACGAGGTGTAACTGATCTTGCGTCTGTAAAAGCAGATCTACTCAACTCCAGCACTGGGCTCTGGAGAGTCAGAGCCCAGGCACTGCACCAGCCGCTGTGCTGGGGTGCTAATGCAGAGGCTGCATCTGAAAATGCTATTATCCTCTCCTGAGTAAGCTTTGCTTTGCCTCCACCTGCTTGACTTCCAATTATTTATGCTGTAAGCAAACAGAGGACGTGGTAATGAGTTTTTTGTCTGGTTGGTTACTGCTGAGATGTGTGATTACCAGTTTAGATGCATCATCTCAGAATTTAAATGAATCTTTAACTGTAGGAAAGTATGGTATGCATCTGCATACAGGTGTGTACAGATACAAAAGGGTTTTTAAGTGCTTTCAAGAACAGCTCCTAAAGATATGGGACTGTCAGCCAGAGACTGCAGCATCACTTGGTTTAGCTGGGCATGAATTAACAAGGTATGTCCCTAGTGTAAAACATCCTTAGTATTTAGAAAAAATAAAATTTACTAATAATCTCTCCCTAATTCTCTATAGTTTTTGCATACAATTCCCGATTTTTCTTGCCGGGAGCTATGAGTGCCTGTATTTTATAGATGGAGAGATACCGACTATGGATTTGCACTACAGGATTAGCTACAAGAGTACATTTGTGTGCTGAGGTGGTCCGTGCCCTGAGGACATGCAGTTTAAAAGATCAGGGAAGAAAAGAAGCATTTATGTTGATTGTCTAGTTTGTGTCTTCATCAGGTCTGCATTTGGTTGCACGAGTGAAAATAGAAATAGGATTTTTTGTGTTTTGGAAAGGTCAGTCTTCATCTTCCAGCCCTGATATTTGGGCAAGTTTGCTTGCATGCTTGATCACAGAAATATTTTCAGCTCAATTTCTCTTTTCTGTTGTTGTTTGAAGAAACTTGCTCAAGCTGCAAAAAAACTTAATCGTGAGAGGAATGAAGACATTTTCACCTAGAAGGCAAGTCCTCTCTGATTTTTTCAGCAATATCTGCCTCTGTGTTTACACCTGTGTGTGTGTGTTGTGTTTGGGAAGGAGTGTGTGTCAAGAAATCAAAAGCTTGCCAGGAAACTAATGTAGGTGTCCCGATGGCAGGCTTGCCTTTCCTTGCATACCTTTTGGAGTCCTTTGGGGTTTTTACACCATAGATTGAAAGACACTGGTACTGTCAATCCCACTAATGAGAATTTCTGATTTTCCCCAAGAAATACCAATCTCTAAGTCTTAGACACAACAGAATTGAGGTAGACATGTCTTTATGGTGAAGGGGCCCAGCCTCCAAAGCCATATGAGACTGGATACAGTGCTGTTGTCATATGCTATAGTAGACTGACCCTAGTCTTAAATGCATGGCTTTGGGCTAGATGTGTGTTGTAATTAGTGCATGTTATTAATAAAATATGTTCTTCCTGAGGGGTAGTGTGCTCCTGCCCATTAGCCTGGCATGTGCCTGGTACCAAGTGATGTGACCACACAGCCCCTCAGCTCCTGTCCTGCCTGTGTGGGCCACCAGCCGCTGCTGTAGCAGAGCTGGCAAGGCAGCTGCCTCAAGGGCATCTGAGGACAGACCGCCTGGCTGGTGGGAAGAGGAGGGAGCTTTGGTGCTCCTGGTCACTCAGGCTGCTGATAGAGCTTTTATAGTGCTTGTAACTATGCTCAGTGCTCCGAGATGTACTTGTAGACAGACTTTCTGCCAAAGTTCACCACCCTTGATCTCACTGTTTCACTCTATGCTTTAGGCGATGATTAAGGAAAAGGAGTGGGTGCTGTAACAGGGGTAGGAATAGAAAAGCTTTGTGAGCTGGGTTGGGCCACTGATACTCGCTGGTTTGAGCCAGGAGCCAGACCTATCTACGCATCCCCTGGGGAAAGATGATGGTGTCCGTTGACTGAAGCTTTCTGCTTCGCAGTTACACTCGCTCTGCCCCGAGCACTTCTCCTCTAGTGTCATTCCTAATGCAAAAAAATGCTCTCTCTTGGCTCTGAGTTGGTACTGTTGTATCAGTGGTGGTGGTTGGGATTTGGAGTTGTTGAGAACAACTGCAACTGAGTTTTCTATACAGGGGAAGCAGAGGAGACAGTCTGACCCACAGACCATGCTGGTGATTCCTCAAAACGTAGTCCTTCTGCCAGTTTGAGGACAGAACATTTGGGGATTCAGTGGAGCAGGAGGTTAAAGCAGACAACCAAGGAATGGCTTTGGAAGCGTAACTCTTCCCTGAGATGTTAAGTGCAGGCACAGTTGCTATCTGAGAAATTAATGAATGTCACCAATACAGTGTGCTGAAGTGATAGCTATAAAATGAAAGATTTAAAGGAGGCAATCATAATGGTTAACAGCAGTATGAAAAAGCTTAAACATGTTCATAAATTTCAATAACTGCTGAGCAATATACTGCATTCATCTAGGAGATATTTAATTTGAAAAATGCTAAATAGGGGATACAAAGACTGGAAACAGACATTTTTCCTGAAGATGTAGTCTTTTGGTGAGAAATTTACATTGTATTTCAGCTGAAGTGATATTAAATGCAAGTACAATGTGGTAGAAAGGGAATTATAAAATAAATTATAGAAAGAGTTTTTAAATTTGCACATTAAGGAAAAAAGCTTTATTTTGTATTCTCACTTCAGATGATATTTGTGTCTAGATCTATAAATGACCATGCATGCTGAACGAAATGGGATACAAAATTTGGTGTCAATTATATAGATATTTAATAGAAAATAAAAATGACTGAACTCTTATCGCAGGGAAGTATAAGCATATATACTTGTTTGGAAGTATCTAGAATATATACATCATTTAAATAGATGCATATTTTTTGGAATACAAATACTTTAGATGAATTTTAAATTTTCTGTGTTTAAAATTAATTGTATTCTGAGGCACAACCTTTCATTGCAGATAGTTTTAGCAAGATGCATCAGTGCACTAACATTTTTGAAATGGTGAATACCTTCTTTGTGTTGCTAATTGCAGCTGTGCAGTCTGCAAATGAAGGATATCCAGCATCTTATTGCCAATTTCAATCATTTTATTCCTGTTGATAAACAGCCCTTATCTTCTTCTCACACACGAGATACATTTTACATTATTTTATAAATGAGAATTTTCCATTTTGTGCTGCAGCATATTGTTAGCAACTGTGAGCTTTATTAAAAAGAAATAGAAACATAGAATTTGGAAACTTTCTCCTCGTTCAAGTGACTTATTTTTAGATGTGCAGATGCTGCTTGTAGTAATGATTAAATTAATGAAGGCTGTGTGGTCTGAAGTGGCACTACTGTTCGCTACCATGCTCTGTCCTGATCTAAACCCTGCTGCACTCTTATTGCAGGCAGAACGCCAGCCTGCTTCAGGTGGGTGTGGAAATGATCACAGCTCCAACTGCACTGTGGTTCTTCTGAACTAGGGGCCTGAATTTAAGAAAGACTAAGCACGAACTACCCCAGCTCAAATTGCTGCTTGGCAGGTATGTTGAACCTCCCAACCCTCAATGTCCTGATTTCTTGTGTTATGATCACAGGGAGATGGTGAATACTTAGGAGCAATCAGCTTGTGAAGGTGATATGTTCTGCTGTAGGCATCCAGCCCCCTCTGAGAAGCAGCACAGCTCTACAGATCAGTGTTGCATATGGAATGCCACCACAGAAATGTTTTAGGAGCTAAATCCATCTTTTGAAGTCATATGGGAGCTGACTTAAAAGAAACATCTGAGTAGGCATCCCTGTAACAACTAGGAGATTTGGAACAACTAGTAGGTTTGAAACACTGAGGACCTTTCTTTAAAGTAAAAAATTTGTGTTTTCATCTTGTATCTCTCTGTAGCAGGTATACAGCTATTTTCTGAATTTCAGTGAAATTTTACTATCTGTCCTGGCTGGTTTTATGTATCTCCCTGATCCTAAGACAGTATTTATTTTAAAAGAAGACAAAAATATACACAAAAGTGTATACTTCTAGCACAGACCGGAAATCAAAATGGCTTGGGTTACAAGGAAGGCACTACTGGTACCCACACAGGGAGAATGAAGCAAAGGGAATTTCCCTTTCTGTGGTCCTGGATGTCTTGAGTTCCCTTCAACTGAAACAGAATGTGTTCTCCACATTTGATTATTGAAGGAAGATGATAACAAAAATGTGTGTTAAGAGAGTTTAGAAAGAGGAAGTACTCCTACTCACAGAAGAGTGATGAACCTAGTAAGGGACTCAATACCGATGTTTAATTCTCAAGATATGTTACATTTTTGCCATGACACTTTATATTCTGAATGACTTTACTGGTGCAGTTCCATTTGCTTCACAAACCACTCAAAACACAAGAAGATTTCTAGAGAGTGAGAATAATGATTTCCAATAAGAGAATGAAATATTTTAGCTGACAAGTTCAGCGGCATGGCTCTGTGAATCCTCCTACATTCTCTGCCAAATACCACATCAATTTTGTTTGACTTCATGCAAATCTAGATGGAGAGAAGGGGCCCTTATCTCTCTGTATACTTACATACCCTCTATATATGTGCATAAATATTCCCAAACACGTTCATGCTGGTGTCTCAGCAAAGCATATGGAATTTCACATTGATTTGTGAACTCTATAAAACACTAATGGAGCTGCTGCTTTAGCTTTCAGTCAATTGGGAAGGACTCAGTGATGAGAAGCTGCAGGCAAATTCTCCCTGTTCGGGTCCCAGTAGTGCCTTCCTTGTAACTTGAGCCATTCTGGTTTCCACTGTCTTCAGATTAATTTCTCTCATTTGGGAAGCCACACCAACTCATTTATGATACAACTCAGGAAAGAGTTCTTGCTCCCTACATCTGATACACTTTATTTATTTCTAAGCACAGCTCTCTAAAAGGGAAAACAAGCCACACGATTCCATGCATAATGTGTACACCTACAGTGCTGTAAAATGCTTCATCAGGAAGACATGGGGAACATTGCTCTTCTCTCCTTTTTATTGTGAAATGAATTGTACTGCTTTCGACAGCCTACACATGCAGATTTGTTATCTCTGGGCTCTGCTGAAAATGATCCTGCATTGCACATGTTTTATGTGTGCCTGTGATACCTTACACTGTTGTTTAGGGCACAGCCTTAGGACACCTTGACATTCAGAATCAAATTCTATTATAATAAGAGCATCTGCTTCTAAAGAACTTTTCATTGCCATGTACTTTTTACAAACTATTTTGTTATATCATTAGTCCAGTCACTGCTGGAGCAGTTGTTTTTGTGGTAAAATGATGTTATTTCACAGCACAGTTGCCCGGTTGTCACATGCAGTAGCTAAAGGACAAAGTTAAACAAGCAGAAACCTGGCTGGAATGAAACTAGCAATCAGAATTACTGACCTTGACCTCATTTGTGAGAAGCTATGAGATCTCTAATGGCAAATTGTATCTTCCTCACTCAATACCAAATTATTTTTTAAAAAACTCAACACCCTACATATGCAGCAACATGATTCCCTCACATGCTGCACAAAGGTGTTTGTGTCATAGTGAATTCAGGATATGTGCTACCAGTTGAAACATCATCTGCTTCTGTGAACATGCAGAAGGCTGCTTTTCTCTCCAGAAGCTGGGGGAAGCAGTAAGATGGTTTGTTGGGATTTTGAGGGGTTTTTTGAGGAGCTGAGATCAGAAAACAGACTGGAGCCATGCAGCACTGAACATGGATAAGGATAATAGCCACTGTGTCTAGTCTGGCCTCTTCCCAAGTGGCCTTAATGCTAAGGAGGCACTCAATGTACTTGTGGTTTCTAAAGCTAGAGCCAGGCTTTTGACATTGTTTCAGTAACAGCTAGAAGGAGTATTTTCTGTTGGCTTAAGCCATAGTATCAATGTGCAGGACGCTGCTGAAATAAAGGGGTTTAGACTGGGCGGAATCCAGGCTGCTTTTCTGGGTACAGACTGAAGTCTATGTGTTGGGATATTTCCTTGCTATCCCTTGTGAGGTGATGAAGAGGAAGGGTGGCACACAAAGATGAAATGGACGGTCTGACTGGGTCTGACCTTTACCCTAGCTACACTTCATTGTCTTTTTTTCTTGCTCTAATCACTTTTGTTCATTTTGATCATTTGTTTTCCCCTGGACATAGTCCCCTGTGGGAACCTTTATCAGCCGAGTGAACTGCTGCACACATTTCATTAATGCATAAATGAGCAGACTGAGAGCATCGCATTGATCAGCAGATGCCTTGTTATCTGTGGTACCCTTGCTGCAATCCCCTGGGGGATAGAGGGACTTTCTACTGTGAGTTTATGCACTATTATTTCCCTTCCTTTCTTTTCTTATTGCGTATGCACAAATAATTAAATAAATGTGTCTTTGTAATTTAGTGTTTTCATACTATTATCTCTCTTCTCCCTTCTTCATGGTAGAATAATGTATTTCAGATTCTCAGTCTCACCTCTGAGGCTATGTGAAGGCTTCTGATTTTGTTCTGTACTCTTACTCTTTGCACGAGCAAGCCTGGTGCTAGTAACAACGGGATTTGCACAGTCAACCTGGAGAACCTGGCACTGCATTTAATATGCTGAGGGTTTAGAAGCATAGTCTAGAGTCTTCAGAAGCCAGCTGGACACTCATGGCTTCCATATAAAGAAGATTTAAAAAAAAAAAAATCTATCTCTTTTTCTAGTCCCTTGTGTTTGTTGAAAGACCCAAATACTTGCTGCGAAAGAAATATTAAACCTGAAACTCCATTGATAATTGTCACTAGGAAAAACAAACAAACAAACAAACAAAAAAACCCAAAACCTTTTCAAAGTGAAAGGTGGACATGTATAAGCATCAGTTCTGTTGATGTCACTGCTTGGTTTAGTTTCCATAACCTTCCCCAAAGCTACAGTGGCTTTGAACGTTCTTGAAAATTCTCTTCTAACACCTTGAATCTTCACTGATAAAACTTCAGGCATTAAAAGCCTCGTCTTTGTCACTGTGTTCCTGACACACTCATCTGCTAAGGGCTTGCTGATGCCTGTATAGGATGAGCCTGATGGGATCTTTGCAGCTGATAAAACTTACTTGAACTACACTCCCCTGGAGGCACAACTTGATGTAAAACGAAGTGACTGTGGAGATGGACCCAGTTCTTACCAATCTCTTTTTGAACAGGGAAATCCTCATGATGGTGCCTGGTAGCCATGCAGCTGTAATGGGGAGAGGCTGGATCTCCTATGTGCAGCACTATTAGCTTTTGCACAGTACTGTAAGCCATGTAAAATCACACTAATTGCATTTGGTTCATGTTTTCAAGCTATTCTGATCTGCAAGAGCTAGGAGCTGTAATGTTAAACATGCCAGAATGTGACTCCAGCGGTTGATATTTGGTTCTCTCTTAATATGCTGGTCTTGGTTTGCCTTACTCTGATTTTAGTCATGTTAGAGATGTACGCAAAGCCTTGACTTGTGCTTTTTAATTCAGCTAACTTTAAAACCTCTTTTATATCACAGATAATAATGGTAGCAGTGACTATGAGAAATCATTGCATTCAGTTGCTTTTAGCAACTTTTTAACAAATTAGTAAAGTTAATATGTAAGAAATTGATTTACAAAACAAATCAATTTGTTTTAGAGGAAGCTAATACCCAAGCCATATACCTAGCTTCCCAAAATTAAACTTGAAATCTTCATCCCCAGAATATTGTATTTAGAAAATCAGCTTTCTTTCCAAGTCACTGCTTTACATGGATTGTGGAGTTATCCATTAGTGGGAAGTCAGCATTGGTTCCATGCATACATTGCAAGGGAGAAATCCACAGTGCTAGAGTACGGCACAAATGTGGGAACAGTACTTCAGTTTATGATATTCTTGTAAAATCTCTTGATATGTATCCATTGGCTTTCTAGAAGCAGTCAAAAACTGTTTCCAAGTGTAGTAATTGTATACGTTTCACAAGTATACATTAATTTGTTTTGATTTTAAATTCACTGAGATTAATTTTCAATGGGCCTGCCGGTGAACAGCCTTTTCAGTTTGTATCATTCATCAATTTACACATCACTAAAATATGTCTGTCTTTGACTGGGTTGTACAAATAGAAAATAGTAAGTTTAAAGTTTGCCTTGTGAACCAGAATTAAAGTTAGCAAAATATACACACTGAAATGTTATGCTTTGCTGTTAAGTCAAGGAATAAAGTGAAAGGTTAATAGAGTATATTCATAAGTTATATTTAAAGAGCATGTTTACCTAAGACTGCAGTTAGGGTGTATAAAAACTTAGAGCACAGTCCTTTCTTCAAAAGCCTCCAGCCTGAATGGACAAGGCAAGTGAGAGGAATGAGGAGAAACAGAGCTCAAAGAGCTTGCCTCTGGCTGCTGATTGCAGTAAGAATGGGGCCAGTGCTCTGAAAGGCTGTCCTTGGCCTCCGTGTGAGTAAATGGTTTCAGAAGGCAGAGACATGCGAGGTAAAAAAGTCCGCAACACACTGTGGATCAGATTTATCAGAATTTTGTGCAGAAAAACCTTCTAATAACTAATGATGCTTTAGATTACCTAGACAATGGTTCTCATGCTTGGTTTGATGGGTTATCGTGTAAATCTTTGCTACAAATTTATCAGGTTAGCTTGATTCTTTTTGTAGGTTTTTATGTAGCATGCTCTGCAGAATATGTGCGTGAAACTTCAGTAGCTTCACATTAAGGTGACTTTCTTTTTTTAAGGGGGACAGACAAACTAGCTTTAGAACTGGAAATTAAACCCAGACTGATGCCTAGTCCAGAGCTTTACCTATTAGACTACTCTCACAAAAGTATTTTTCAATTAATGCTGTAATCTACTGTATCTTTTATTTTAAGTTTTCATATCCTGTACAGTTAAGTTTCAAAAAAAATTTGCCCTGGATACTTGTGCAGTTGAGTTCTAGAAGCTGCAGCTGTCTTTATTTCAGAGTGATAGTGATGAACTTGCTTTTGCAGCTGATGTTTTCAAGTATGGGCTTCTGGAGGTAGCCGAGGGATATTTCTGGCTGAAATGAAACCATATGCACAGCATCGGATTCTTCATTGCTATTTTAATATTTCTTTTGCTGAAATTTTCAAGTACGCTGCACACAGGAGGGAAGGATTTTGAGGATATATGTAGCTATACCTCACTTCCAACAGATCTGTGCATTGCATAGGATAATACAGAAGAGTTTTTTTTTAAATGTCATCTCTGTGATAAGCTCAGTTTTCAATATTTAATCCTTTCCTCTATGCTGGGTGTCACAGAAGCTGTAAAAACCCATGATGAGAGAAGTGGATGACACAGAAGGGACTATAACCCACAATGGTGGAGTTACAAGATGCTAGGCAGTTATGGTCGGGATGCAACAAAGCCCTATTTTATATATCAGATTCAATGATCTGCTCTGTCTTTGACTTTCCATACAAGGTAAGTGGTAAATACAAATCCTGATTATGTCTCATGGCTCTGTTTACAAGCACCCAATTTGTGACCTGGAATGTGAATTTATTCCATGCTAACTCTGTACAGCGACACATTTAAGAAGGCCTAAGAGTGACTTTGTGCTAGGTAGCTTATTCCATTCTGAAAACAGAGCAAGGTATCTAGTATGTTAGTAACTCAGCACTTCAAGCTGCTGGTTTTTACAGTTAACTTTAATGATCTGGCATTAGCACTGAAAGCGGCTGAACCATGGCAGCCCATGGCTTTGTGTGAACTTGCCTGTTTTGCCAAGAAGCAGCACACAAGCCTGGAATCTGCTCTCTGCTTACGAGTACCACGGATGTCTGACACTGTGTAGTAATGGAGGAGCAGCTCCCGAGGCTGGCTCTGGTCCACACTGACTTCTCAGCTGGGGCGTTCTGAGCTGTTCTTCAGCCTGCTAGTTTAAAGGAAAACTTCTAAAGGAGCAGCAGCCACTGCTCTCCATGTGGGATGTTCATGCCAGGTGACTGCTGTCCAGAATGACACTTGGGATGACTACACACACATACTCATTTTCTTGTAGGGTTGGCTATGGATCATGTGACTGTGCTATAAAGGATGCAAACCTGTAAAGAAGCCACATGTTTTAGATTCTTAACTTTTTAATGAGATAATGGTAAAGAAGCCAGGGTCCAAAGTATTTTGTGCTCAGAAATTTAGCTGCAGATTAACAGTGACAGTAATATGTAAAATATATCTTAGGAATTTCCTTCCAGTTCACCTTTTTCCTCTAGTCAGACAGTGATGACACTTTGGAAAAGTAAAGTGTTTTGAAATAATGGTCTTTCAAAACTTTAGTTAATAACATCATTGAGAGAAAAATGATTTGTCAGAATAGCAAATGCCATACTGTGTTTCAGGCCTGCAAACATTTCCTGATTTTGCCACAGAAGGATGTTGGGAAAGGGAAACTTTATTTGATATTCTGCTAAGAGACTGTATTCTTAGGAGTATAGTGGTGACAAAGAAAAGCTAGAAGCTGCTTTGGTTTAATTTGAACCAGCCACTGCAAAAAGGGGACAATATGGTAATGTTTGAGCAAGAAAGGGCAAGATTTATAGAAGCACAGCTTACATCTTGAGCTTTGGAAAGTTCTTCCCCAGCCTGTAGTTATTAATGTTTTCTTCAATGTTCTTTTGACTGATTTGTGGAAACATAATTCCAAAATGAGCAGGAGAAAGTCTTAATGTTCAAGCAAAAATTGGTTGCATGTGTTTAACAGTAAACACTGTTTTCAGACAACCCTTTCTACTCCTCTTGGGTAAAACCTTTGTATTCCTAAATCAGAATTAACATGAAAGAAAATAAAAGAAAGCATCATTTAAATATACCAACAGCTGACCTATGTTAGCTTATTCATGTTTCTTCATTGGTAAGTAAAGACCTGATACCTATTTCCCATTTGTGAATTATCTCCTGTTGCAGTGATGAACTACCTGCTATATGTTACCTTCCCTTCCATCACACAAACTGCAAGTTGTATCTGGATATTCATTCCGTATTATGTGCACGGTATAACTTTGGCTGAAAAGTAAATGGGAAAACTTACAGCTAGTGTTTTAATATGCTTGACAAAGCAGCAGGACACGCTAGTTAAAATAACATAGTGCAGCATGGAATGGGACAGGTTCCCATAATGAACAGCTTAAAATGCTGCTGCCGAGTGCTCATCTATCACTGTTACAGCCTACCAAACAATTGGTTACAAAAACAAGCACTTGTTTAGCAACAGGTGCTGTGCTGGTGATACAGCTGAAGAAAGCTTGTGATCTTATGATTTTACCCTTGAAAGCTTCCTTCTTAGACACTGTAAACCTGCATCATTTCTATGTTTTGCTAATTCAGCCCAAAGCATTTAATGCCTTTTATACAACTACATGCCTCTAAACAAAGCAGGCCTGCTTCTGCCCTAGAAATCTATATATGGATCCTCCCCGTGTCACCCTGAGTTTGCAGTCAATCACTAGGTCATCTGGTTGAGACTCCTCAGAGACTCGTCTGTCATAGCCAGTGATGAGTGGGTGCCTTATATGATGAGATACTTTTTGTTTTAAAGGGGAGTATGACAGACAGCTATAGACCTCTGATGGACTTGTGGATGTGGAGAAAGCTTTGTGGAGTATTCCTAAATTTCCAGCCCTTTTTAGATATCCTTTAATAAAACAGTGTGCTCATCCTTAAATTATTGTTAAACACTCAGCTTAGCATAAATAATGATACAATCAATATTTAAAGATACTGCCCCATTCAACAGTCACATTTAACTGATTTTGGAGCCTCTGCCAAGTTTTTTAAGATGTTTGGGAATTTAGGTCTGCTTTCAAAGTATCTAATTAATTCAGAATTTCTGTGCTGCGTGTAATAGTGGCTCAACACCTTTAAGAAAATGGCCTAAAGCTTTACACTTCTTAATTTCTTATTATGAACCATAATTGGGGAATACACAGTATAGGCACACAGAAAAAAAGCTGAGCATTTTACTGCAGAAAGAAATGCTCGATTTATATGGCACATCTGTTGTGCTGGTCAATCCATAACTGAAAAACAAGAAATCATTTCATTATTTTGCAGGGAGAAAACTGACTCTCCATAGACACTGTGTAGTTTTAGATCCTCTTGAGGCTGTCAATTCTCATTTCCTGTTTTGAGGATTCAAACCCAGTTCCAGGCTACACAGTGAGGAAAAAAGTTTGTATTTTCACTTCTTCAAAAAAATCTGAATGTTTTTGAAATCTGTTAAAGGGTCCATGTGAGTGAAGTTCAGTGTTGGATCTTGGCTAAGTAGACATACCTGTGTAGATAGACTTATACATGCATACATATGTGCATAGATTTATGGGGGGGAAAGAAACTTTCAATAATATAGGAAACTGATACAGCAAGAAGTATAAACTAGCTGAATCAAAGAATTCAAACCATCAATTTCTGATAGTAAATGTGAATATACTTTAAGTACTGGTTTAGTAGTGAAGAGCTGCTAAAGTAAATGTATCAGTCTGTCAGTGAGAATTACACATTATATCCTTTCCACATTAATCCTGCCACCTTTCTCCTCTTTGTCTCTTGCTTCTGCCAGTGGCTCTTGCTGTCCATATCCTGGACTTATTCACAGACAGATCAACAGCCATGCTAAAGGACATGAGTAGATCATGTAGATCAGGGATTGGACTAGATGATCTTTCGAGGTCCCTTCCAATCCCCAACATTCTGTGATTCTGTGATTCTGTGATTAAAAAACAAGCAAGCTTACAAACAAGACTTGGGTACAAATCCACAGGAGTAAAAGAAAACTTATGTAAAGGAATTTCAAAAACAAAATAAACCACTCTTCTGCAGAGCAATGCGAGAGTGCCATTAAGTATGCACGGCCAATGTGTTATTGCCTGTTCTTGTCTCTAGTTGCATTGAAGCAGAGGTGGTTTGGCCAATGGCTGCTGCATTCCTGTGATTCTGGAAACATCTTTAGTTCTCCACATTGGTCAGTAGAAAACAAAATCTTACATTCTTTACAAACACGCATCAACTTTGTGGTTGTGACTATAATGTCCTATAACAGAAATAAGCCTCTAACCCAGTTCTATTAAATAGCAGAGGATCACAACATACATTTACTGTGACAATAGACTTAGATGAGCAAGTTAGAGAAGTATTGTGACAGGATACAACTGTGTATTTTTAATTTATATAATATTAGATACTGCTGTCAGTTCCTTTTAGGAAAAGAAATCAATGTATTGTATTATGTTTGAATGTGACATTCGTTAATGACTTGCAGTGATGCTGTTGGAGCTGAATATCTAAGTCACCTTCAAGCCTTTGAAAACATCTATCTTGCTCATAGAACTTGGTTCCTTATTCCATGGCTCTCACACAGGCAGCTCATCTGAGAAAGGTTAGTTTGCCGTGGGATGTTGAGGCTGCAAAGGCCTTTGGGTCAGTGCCTGAATGATTGGTTTCTTGAAAGGGGAAAAAAACTCCTAAAGAAATCACTGTGTATCTGTATGTGGCACACACAGTGCGGGTGCTCATGTAAGGGCAGGCATCCCCGGTACCCTGTAGATCAGCCAGGTTTATTGGGACGTTGCGTGGTGGAGGCCAGCGCCTCGGATTTGGCAGCCCAGCAGCTCCAGCTAACACCAGTGAGGAGGCCATACTGGTGTACTGGGAGTGGCAGTGGGAGGGAGGCAGGGGGGAGGAGCAGGGCTGGAGCAGCTTGGAGAGGAGGCAGTCTGAGGCAGTGGTAAATTATAAACATAGAACATGTTTGGAGAGGTAACTTTGGTCAAATCTGGTGCAAATGAGCATCCTCAGTAGCTCTTGAAAGGCTCACTTGTCCTGGACACAGACTCGAGTTTAGAACGGCTTTGGCTGTGGCAG